>NC_055969.1:8250287-8275287 GCF_018492685.1 Alosa sapidissima
TTAAGTTTCAAAATAAGCTGGCAACCACCATGTCTCCCACACATATAAATCAAAGGGCCAATTTAAAGTTTGTAGCATGAACTGATGTTGTTTACATAGATGAAGGACATGGTAGGATGCGTTGACTGATGAGCCATCTGCTCAAAGCAAATGTTGACAAGTAAACGAATGCACAACAAACAAATACACAGGCAAACAACTAAAGACGGAGACTAATGAATTTAACAAGCATGCATGCTGTCTGAATCATGAGGAAGGATGAATAGAAGCAGCAGCCTTGGGAAAGGGTGAAGAGAGACAGAGTAGAGAGAGAGAATAATAAGAGAGAGAAAGAAAGAGTGAAGTAGCAGAGGGAGAAACAGAGAATGATTGAGATAGACAGAAATAGATACAAGGTTAAACAAGTCTTCAAACCCCTCTCCTCTCTCGCATGTACTGTACACTTCATTCTCTGCATGATATAAGCTTATTCCATCTCACTGTGATCCTTCCTCATCCTCTTGAAAACCTCTAAGGGGTCTATTGAGCCAACTCTGCATCAGGTGAACTAAAATCCTCCACCCACCTTGACCATAACAGATGCCACCTTATATAGCAGCTAGCTCATTACCTTAAAATGCAGTCATGGCCCATGCCATCAAATTAGTGAGTTTGTGATGTCGACTATTGCTGTGGTGATCGACCATTGATAGTTTTTTAAATAACTGTTTACATTGCAACTATGGCACCACCTATACCTTGCTATTACTTTGTGCTGTGTGAATGCATTATGAGCGTGTGTGTATATATGTAATACTTACTTGGTGATTAAACAGTCAACGTGGAGCTCAGTGTGCGGATTTAATTTTGTTCTTTTATGTTCTAAACTTTTGGAATTTGGCACCTGCCAGTTTTTGGATGTGTGCGCCTCCTCACTTAGACCATGCCATCAAATACCCTCTCCTTCTCCTCAGTGAAATATCAATAATGCCCCCCAGTAAAAATAAAATGGCCAAGAGTCTATTTGCTAAGCACTTGGAGAAAATGTTATAGTCCATACACATTAATAACACAGGACTCCATTAAAAATAGGTCTCCGTTTTTAGGTTGTAGGCAATAATGACCACTTGCAGCTAGTAGGCGATTGACCCTCAGTAAGCATTCTCCCTACACTTCAAAATAAGAGTGAGAGAGACAGAAAGAGGGAGGGAGAGATAGGGAGAGATGGAGAGAGAGAGAGAGAGAGAGGAGAGAAAGAGAGATATAACTGACTTGATGCTAATAGCGAATCTCTCGGCCTCTGCGGTCCTCTCCCGGATCAGGTAGGTGCCGCTGCTGTGAGATTTGAGGAGGTTGTCGGCCTGCTGCCGCTCCATGTTTCCAGCAAACCTGCACAGTAACACAAATACACGACAAGTCAATCCAAGGTGATCAATCAGGGTCCATGGTTATGGCCCATTGATCAGGAGACCGGTCTATGGTTCACGGGTCAGAGGACAATCACATGCACAGCTACACTCTGATCCAATACCAATTAAAGCATTCAACCACCATTGACTGACCTGAAAGACTTTATTTACCCTATGCCACAGCTTCAGAAAGAGCTTACAAACTTCTCATTAACATTCAGTGTAATTACATGGTAATAATGAACATGTTCAGAACACATGGTTCATAGAGCACCTTAACTACTGTTGTTAAAGATAACATCTTAAATTTATTTAAGATTGGCTATGGGGTGGCTTTAGAGGACTGACTCATACTGTAAGCTATGTGCATGAAGATAATCATATATACACTTTACCAGGGGTAGACAGTGTAGTCAACATCTCTTGAAGACTGGCGACTGGTGAAACCTTGGAAAGGCTGGAGAGACAGAGAGAAACAGTATGAGCTCTGTGTCCACATGGGCAGGTATGTGGACTTGGCTGGACAGAGAGGCAGATGTTAGGTAATGTGTTACATGGGATCACTATTTAAATAAATGAACAAGTGCATTAGTGAGAAATGATTTCCCCCCCTTCCTGTTGCTATGTGAAAGGGTCAGGTGCAGCTAACTCGGCATCCAAACCACAATGACTTGCAGGAAACTCTCAGGCAGGAAATTCGATACCTTGGGATCGAGGCAAGGCTTTACACTGGAGCTGGGAAAGTAGCCCGTCTTCTGGCCTTGAATGAGTCGCCCCTTTGGAACACACATGAACTTTTAGCTTTCATTATGCACAGTAAGCGTATGCTTATCAGCTGATATGAGTGTGTGAGGTGTATTACCTCCCACCAGGCGGTGTCCGGGTCTCCTTTCAGCAGCTCAATGACATCACCGGTCTGGAAGCTGAGAGGGGGTTTCCCCGGGGGAGAGGGTGTGCCGTGGTAATTCCTGAGGGCCACCATTTTTGGACCTAACCACACACACATTCACATACACAAACAATTAACAATGTACCACCATTGCTACCTAAGAAGGTTGATTTAAAGTTGTAGCTGTGTGGTAAAGAATTTCTTTCACTAGATGGCAGTAGAGAACCATAAAGGAATGTCTTGGTCTTTTGCATGCATTTATGTGTATGTGTGCATATGTGGGCAAATGTACACTTTTAAAACGGATGTGTTGGAAACAACACAAACTGTGTTGTCCCTATCTGGACACAGAGATGTGTTAAAAAAACGCGCAAGTTGTGTTATTTTCAACACATATTGTGTAACAAATAACAAAAGCAACGTGTTGGAAACAACACAAACTGTGTTGTCCCTATCTGGACACAGAGATGTGTTAAAAACAATGCAAGTTGTGTTGTTTTCAACACATTCGTTTTAACAGTGTGCACATGCAGAAATGCACATGTGAATGTCAGTCTATGTATTTTCACAACTGTATTGCATGTATTTTAGAATGGGTGAAGTGTGAACACACAGGCAGTCTCTTACCTGGCAAACAACACAGTTTCTTACCTGAGGAGAGTAGCCCTGGGTCCTGTTCCAGACCAGAAGCCATCAAATAAACAAAAATACACAAACACACTCACATCAGCATGCACCATATTTCACTCACTATATCAAAAACAGATTCATGTGAGCAAAACACAATAATTATTCATCTCTGTAATGAGTTGGATGAGGACACAGACTCAATCATACAGTCAAGCCTCTCTCAACACTGACTCACTCATTAGCCATGCGTGGGCAGAGAGAGGGAGAGAGAGAGAGAGGGATAGAGAGAGAGGGGGGGAGTGAGAAAGAACGAGAGAAATAGAGAGAGAAGAGCTGAAATTATGGAGAAAATTGAACTTCTAAAAAGCGGGCCAATGAATCATTCCCCTTCACGCGTTTGGCTTCCAATCGACTTTTAATCTGATTAATCTCACACACTCCGAGGTTCGAGGTTAATGAGTCATTTTGGGCAAATTATACTCACCGAATCGTGTGGATCTGCAACAATTAGCGGTGAGCAAGGAGGAGAGAGAGACACAAAGACAGAGAGAAAAGAGAGAAAAACAGCACGGTCAGTAAGTATCATAGCTCTTTTAACGCTCTACCATCTCAATCAAACTGAGGCCTGGGGCATGACATTGAATCATGACTGGCGCATTAAAAAATGCTGTTCCCATGAAAATATTCCCATAACATCTAAAGCACCATTGTACGTTTTTATAAGGTCATATCAATATACTGTCTCCATACGCATAGTCCAGGCCTATGCTCAATTTAACCAGGGGCCTAGGGGTGGGGTGGGGCGGGGTGGGGAGAGTTTTCTGAGGCTGGATGGGACTTACTGATTTTACAGATGGTGATGACCTCCAGGCACTCCTTGTGTGCGCCAGTCCCACAGCGCGAGCAGAAGTAGCCCTGGTAGAAGATGCCTCTGGTGGGGAGAGAGAGCAGAGGGAGAAGGGGCTCGTCAGCGCCTGGAGCTCAAACTGCCTGGCCAATGTCACGTTACGATTCAGCAGAGCGGGGGGTGGGAGGGTTCATGTGTATGTATGTGTGTGTGTGTGTGTGTGTGTGTGTGTGTGTGTGTGTGTGTGTGAGAGAGAGAGAGAGAGAGAGAGAGATAAAGAGAGCATGTGTCTGTCTCTGTGTGTTTGTGTACATCTGTGTGTTTTGTGTGTGTACATACAGTACATGTGTGCACGTGGGTGACTTTGAATGCATGAGAAAATGTGCATGTGTGTCTCTGTGCACCACTTGCTAAGCACTTGGAGAATTGTGCATCCCAGCTGCACCACTTGCTAAGCACTTGTGCATCCCAGCTGCGCTCCCAGCCAGGCTGTCCCCATCATGTTGCCTGTGCCTCTGCCCTGGGGTCAGCATATCAGCATATTGATCTGTGCAGCGGGCCTTTCACTACGCCATTGACTGCTGCAATTTACTACACGCTTTCAGCTCAACCGCTGGCACTCGTTGCCTATCTGCGCTCCGCTGACCTGATTACCACTCAAGTGGTTAAGAGAGGTTAAGCTGCACAAAGGTTATGTGACTGCTCTAGAGGGCCTCAGTGAGGATAAATGGGTATGAATTGTGCGGCTTTATTATAAAAAGGTAAATACAGAGCAATAATATAATCACACCGAATGACACAATAGGATAGACAAATTATAATCGGATCAGAAGGAGATCGCATACAATCCTCCTGATTGGACTACACACAGACTTATCTGACTGATGAGGTCAAACTAAGCAAATCAGTAAAGCATATATGGACACTATTGTTCATGTCTCTTTGTAGAGTGATTTTGGAGATGCATAATAATAATATACAACATAGATAAATACACATCCTCCACCCTAGAAATGGACTCAGGATTGAAATGGACCTGGGATTCATATCATTAGGTTTGGCTATATGAGACCAAACTGTGGTCACTCACTCTCAGCTATCCTCTCTCTCACTGTCCTGTGTCTGACTTATTTATTAGTGCTTTCCATCAACACGACTCACACACATTGTTATGGATTGCCATTGTCACACACATTGTCATGGATTGGCCATGACATTGTGCTCTTGACTCTCTGACCCTTGCCACTGCACACTCTCCAAACCCATCCGCATCTTTTGGATTAGCACGGGCGTGTAGCGTACAGTTAGCGTCACATGGGCTGGTTAGCAGTGACTGCATGAGTTAGCCGTGCCCCAGTGACGAGCTCTGATTACATTAAGTAAGCAGGGATTTCATTAGCTGACACAGGAGTGCTGTGCTGTGCTGTGCTGTGGTGCAGCGGCGGTTTGGTGATGGTGGTCCCATCGGTCTTGTCCATAGATGTAGGTCAGAGCTGAAGCGTTTATGTGGGTCGCATCAGCTTGTGCTGCACTATATGGAGGTCAGCACAAAAATGTACACACACACACTCAGCAGCCGGAGACACATGCTGCTCCTTCCAGAACAGTGTGTGTGTGTGTGTGTGTGTGTGTGTGTGTGTGTGTGTGTGTGTGTGTGTGTGTGTGTGTGTGTGTGCGTGTGTGTGTGTGTGTGTTGGGGGAAGAGGGAATAAGGTATTTCAATAACATGACACTCATGAGATTTAGGCCTAATTGCTTCTGTATATTTAACTCCCAGTGTGTATGTTTGTACATGTACATGCAAGTGTGTGATCATGCATTCCTCTCCTTGTTGGTGAGAAAAGTAGAACAGAGAGAGAGACAGAGAGAGAGAGAGAGAGAGAGAGAGAGAGAGAGGGGGAGAGAGAGAGAGAAATAACCAGAGAAATAACCAGGAATAACAGAACCTCTCTCCACAAAACATACAGTATGTGTCTCACCTCAGCAGCATCTTGCAGGCTCTGCAGTTTGTGTTCTTCTCAAACGTGTGCATCTCAAAGTTGTGCTGGTTGGCCGTGGCTCTCTCCGGTTTGATGTTGGACCTGTGTGTGTGTGTGTGTGCAGCAGTGGCACATGTCAACAACCCTCCACCACCAGTCAAACACTTCAATAAAAGCTTGTTCCTCCTCGTGCGTTGATTTAAACTTCTATAAATGCTAAGCAGCTTAGCGTGGTGAGCGGTGCAGCTTTCGACAGCCGTCACACTCCGGTAGCTCTCTGATGATCACTGCTCCAAAACCCATCATCTTTATCTGAGCACATCTGGAGCTGGAGCTCACTACACACCTGCCGCTTCATGTTTTATTGAGTTTGTGTTGTCCTGTGAGGGTAAGGGTGTGTGTGTGTAACCTGCGTTGTGTTGACCGTGCGGTTTAGCCTTGTAGCCTCGCCCGGACTCAAACCCGCAAACTGCAACACCTAGGATTGGGAGTCGAGTGTGCTAGCAATTGAGCTAAAACCCCAGGGTGCTAGCTCTCTCACTAGCATGTCTCTTAAGGCGTCAAGAGGAAGGTTTACCTAACATCCCTAGGGATGCACCGATATATTTGCCAACATCGGTATCAGCCCCAAATATTGGCCTTGTTGACAGATATCAGCTATTTAGCAAATGTTTAATATGACATTTACTGAAAGCAGTGGCAGATTTGAATCTGTACGTCAGTATAGGTATCGGCCCTGAATTTCACAATCGGTGCATCCCTACATGTCACTCTTTCCCCCTCTGTCTATGCCCATCTCTCTCTCTCTCTCTCTCTCTCCATGTATATCTCTGTCCTGGTCAGGCTGACACTCACATGGCCATCTCAAACTGCTCCATCCACTTCCTCTTGGTGTCCTCCGTCTTGCTGAAGAACTGGAAGCCCTGCTTCCCCTGCAGGTGAATGAGGTAGAAGCCGTACGACCACTGCAGGACCGAAGCAAAAGAGACAAACAGAGGGAGAGAGAGAGAGAGAGAGAAAGAGAGAGAGATAGAGAGAGAGAGAGAGGTGGGGATAGAAAAGAGGGAACAAGACAAAGGGGAGGAAAAGGACACAGATAAAGAGTGCAAAGAAGAAGAAGAGATACAATAGAGGACAGGAGTGGTATTGAGAGACAGATGAGGAAAGAAAGTGATGAGGAGGAAACGTGGGGATAAATAAGGACAAAAGAGGGAACCAGGGGAGTGTGTGAGAGAGAGTAATGTAAGAAGAGCCACACAGTGCAGGATGTGTCCGCCCAAATGTATGATTAAATAACAACAACAACAACAAAAAAGAAATCGGTTCCTGCATAAATATTTATGTGAAGCAAAACTTTCAGACTTGCAGCCTCTCCAGACTGGAGCACGACATCTCTGCTACCCTCACCCCAGCGCCCTTCTGCCTTTACTCAGCAGAGTTACACAATCAAGAAAAAAAAAATCAACTTCAAATCTGAGCAAACCAAAAGCATCTGATTCAGCTTACCATTTTCCCACTCGACTGGAAGGCATGCAAAAAAGAGAGAGACAGAGACAGAGAGAGACAGAGAGAGAGAGAGAGAGAGAGAGAGAGAGAGAGACCACAGACAGATCATCAGACATGCAGCCTCCACATCCATGCAGATTTTTTTTTTCCAAAAGCATGTTAGTTTTTAACCAGGGGGAGAAATTAAAACCACAACGCAATGCATCTGTATTTGCTAGCATGATTCTCTTATGCTGGAACATGGGCACATGAGCATAGGAGAGTCTGATGCATTGGGTTAGGAGTGGCCCAGCTATGTGTTACACACGACCCACCCATGCCTTTATCCGCCACGACGGCACCAAGTGGAGAGAGATCCCCAATGTGGTATTGCTTATGGCTACACACGGGAGGAGAGCATAGCGTGTCAAGTGATTTGATTTGATTTTGCCTCCACCTCATCCCAAGATCAGGACAAAAATGCATTCAGCTGGCGTTCACTAGAGATTCCAAAGAGACAGCGAATCACTGCGGGGGTGGAGGGGGGGGGGTGCAGGTTAAGTGGGAACATTTGATCTAGCAGATCTTTTTGAAAGCAAGGGAGGGATTTGAGAGAGTTCATCTCAGGCTCACCTTCTTCATGTCTCTGTTGTTCATGGGGTCGTCGGACATCTTGTAGTACTGCAGCTCGATGATCTCCTTCAGCTCGTAGTTGTAGCCTTTGCGCTTGCACACGATCACCACTTTGTCGAACAGGAAGATGTACCTAGAAGGGAAAGGTTCATGCCAGTTCTCACAACAAAATAAAATAACAAATATAACAGCAGTAGGTCCATTGTTCAGTAGCAGAAAACAGCAGTAGGTCCATTGGTCCAGATGCAGAATTTCATTCAAAAGGATTTCAAAGCAACTCCATCCCAAGAAGAACATACAGTACAGTACAAGGTTACCATAATCCAACTCTGACAACAACACTGTGGATGATTTAGATTTAGTGCAACGCACAGACGCCACATTCCAACCGGAGTGTGAAACTGTCTTGTGAAATAAAGCGCCGGGAGAGATGAACGTCTCTTACCTGTCCTGTTTGGTGCGGTTGACGGCCGTGGACACCTTTAGCTCTCCATCAATCTTGGGCCGCCCATACTCCTCCAGCTTCACGTGCTGATAAGGGAAAAAACACACCTGTGTGTATTCACGTGTGTGTCACACACATATTTCAGATGAAGAACGTGGAGAAGTTCACAGTATATATATAATAAGTGTGCTATAGCTTTGTGCTTTCTAACTTCCCTCATCACAGATCAACAGTATTAGACAAAGATATGAACAGTCTATTGATTTACATGCAACATAACAAAAAAAGCAAATTGCTCAACAATCATGACTAACTTCAGAACAGTCCAAACTAACTTCTCTCCCAACCTCGCTGCTGGAGGAGAGGGGAGGAGAGGGGAGGAGCGGAGCTGAGAGAGGTATTATTTCTGGCATGGCTTCCTATGGGATACACATAATGTTTTCCTTTTTGCCAAGTAATGTAATCTCATCCGTAAGATTACTTAGTCATCCCAGGTAACATCAGAATTCATTTGGCAACGCCAGGGGAGACGCTCGCACTCCCCCATCCCAGAAGTGCTCTATCAAGATGCACCAAGACGGAGACACACGAGTACACACACTTGTGCATTTGCACACGCACGCACACACACACGCACACGCACGCACACACACGCACACACACGCACACACACACACACACACACACACACACACACACACACACACACACACAGACACACATAGAGACACATAGACATACACTCACACACTCACAAATTCACAGACCCACAGACACATATTCACTTTCACATTCACACACACAGAGACGAGACATGAATAAACTAAATCCTACTTAGCAAATTTCTGTCATGTACATTAATGTGCATTAGGGAAACTAAACTGAAGAATCTGTGTGTGTGTGTGTGTGTGTGTGTGTGTGTGTGTGTGTGTGTGTGTGTGCGTGTGTGTTTGTGTGTGTGTGTGTGTGTGTGAGAGAGAGAGAGGAAGAGATAGAGAGAGAGAGAGACAGAGAGAGAGAGAGGGAAAGGGAAAGAGAGGCAGACATTGAATCGTCTATCCTCTTCAACATGCTCTTAGGACATGTCGTCTGAGCGCCATCATTCTGAGAAAATCAATCATTTATTGAAGACAAGGAGCTGATAACAGGCAGCCAGTTCTCCATCATTCTACAAGCCAAACTCTGTAGAAAGGATGTGAGAAGGGGACTTGAACACACTTGGTGGTCTAGAATCATTATGGAAAATACACGGGAAAACCTAAGTAGTACATCCATAAATCTTGCAAATCTTCAAGCTAATATATCAGGCATATGCTATCCCTTGCAATGCTTTAAAATGAAACTAGTCTCAAGTCCCAACTGCACTCACTGCCTAGATCAGGCACTTGGCACAACAATTCACATGTTTTGGGAGTGCATCCCAAACGGACACTTCTAGAATGATATGTTTTATATACTGTAATCGGATCACTACATGGAATTGACATACAACCCCCATCTATGCCTTCTTAATGATGATGCATAGCCATTGCCTTACTCTAAGTCTGTGTTAGACTGCCCCTAGCAGGGCTCACTGCAGCAAATAATAATAATAATAATAAAAAAAAATGGTTCCATCCTAATCTGCCCTTAAAACAATACTGGCTAACTGCCTTTCAGTGCATCACCTCTCCAGTGCACAACAGCACGCCTCAACAAGTGTGATCAACATTTTTTCTGATAAGAAAAAATGTTGATCACACACACACACACAAACAAATAACAGGCAGTGGAACTGAGACTCAGACAGGGCCAAGGAAATGTTCTACAAGGCCCACAGAGGACACTGAGGAACAGGCTCAGACAACAACCCCATTTGCACTATAATAACTCACCCCCCTCCACATTAGAGAGAGACAGGGGGGCCTCTGGGAGTGAGATGCCATCATAGGGTTACCCCCAGGTGAGAGAGAAGAGGAGGGACCGAGTGAGTAAGCGAGTGAGTGAGTGAGTAAGCGAGTGAGTGAGTGAGTAAGGGAGTGAGTGAGTGAGTAAGGGAGTGAGTGAGTGAGTAAGCGAGTGAGTGAGTGAGTAAGCGAGTGAGTGAGTGAGTAAGGGAGTGATGGTGCCAGGTTCTCACCAGGTTCTCGATGGAGCTCTGGAACTCACTGATCTTCTTCAGCGTTTCGTTGTCTCTCTTCACCTCGTTGATGTACATAGCCAGGTCCTGAGGAGATAAGGGTGGGGGTGGGGGTGATGGATGCTTTACAAGCCTGTCCCAGCCCACTCATATAAAACACAGCTTATTATGCTTTTCATAAAGGTGGATGATGGATTTAGCGCTAGCTCCAGGCTCTACCTTCTACCTGCCTGGGCAGGTGCTTTGAAGGAAGAATAAAAGTCCTGACACTTGATTTAGCACCGTTAGTGTTAGGGGTTATTGGCTAGGAGGTTGTAGCGAGTCCAGGTAATGACTCATTTTGTAGACTTTTCAACTCCTGACTTCAGTGATTAAAAACAAACTCCTGGAGTGGAATTGAATACACACACACACACACACACACACACAAACCTGCATGGCCTCGAGCGCCTCCTTCAGCTGTAGTCTCTCTGGCCGGTCTGTCGAGTGACTTAGCAACTCCTGCAACACAACAAACAAACACACATGAGTTCAAGAAAGCTCCACACAAACATACTTCACTCCCATGCACATGTACTCAAAGTGAAGGGATCTACCCCAGCCCTCTTCATGAAGCTAAACAGAGATCCTGATTGGAGGATGTGGATAAAAGGTGAAGTGCTTTGATGGCAATCTCACGGCCTCTAGACACAAGTATGATGGAAATCTGAGAGGGTAGACTAAATATAACCAGCCAAAATGCTTTTCCTATAAACATCCCAAACTACGTCAGCCCAAAATGATACACAAATTCATCAAATATGAATCTCTTTCCGTCACCCAGCTATGCACACGCAAGACTTTCCACCATCCATTTTTTATACTCGTGTTACTAAATTTCAAGGTACAAAAATGTGTCTTTGTGTATTGGTTCATTTAACACAATTAATACTTCATAAGAACAAGAAACGAAGAAATTACAGAAATCTCCTGTGAGCCACTTTGCCTCAATTTGTGTGCCAAACACGGCACAATTTTGTTTCTCTTACTTTTTTAGCACTAATTAACACAGTATCCAATTGCTCTAAGTTACAGTGGGAAATGCTTGACTGCCTTTAATGCTTAAATTATTTTTTCAGCAAATTCCAAGCCAATCATGGCAAAAACACTTTTCTTGTCTTCACAGCCAATCTTTAGTTTTCTGTTTTAGAGTCAAGATTGGCATTGAGATTGCAAATGGATTGGAAAGGCTTCATTTGGAGCTCACGAGACATTCTCCACTGTACTGTAGATCCGTTTTCAGAAAGGGCATTGTGGGTAATTTAGTGAACTTAGTGACACTTTTGATGTGACACGTGACTGTGCTCACACATTTACACATTATGTGTGCCGCATATGCAGAATACCACAAACACCCTTTAACCAGCAGGCTAATCATAACTGAGTCTGTCCTCAAGACATACACACACACACACACACACACACACACACACACACACAAACACACACACACACACACACACACACACACACACACACACACACACACACACACACACACACACACACACACACACACACACACAGAGGTCAACATGAGTTATGAGTAAGAGGCCTTAGTCATATAAGGCCCATGTGCCTTTGCAGTGCTAAACATTCTACAGACCAAGCAGCCACCCTCGCTGGCTACAGAAACAGCCCTGAGGCAAACACTCACACACACACGTACAGTATGGATGCGCGCGCGCACACACACGCGCACACACACACACACACACACACATACACACAAACACACACATATTTAAGATGCCCCGTGGCTACAAATCTATAACTGTGTTCTGTGGATAACATGTTATAGGGTGCATTAAATAAGATTAAGGCAAGGCTGATCTACACAATGATGTGTGTGTGTGTGTGTGTGTGTGTGTGTGTGTGTGTGTGTGTGTGTGTGTGTACATGTGTATGTGAGAGAGAGCATTGACCGCATGTGTTTGTTTGCATGCCTAAGCTGCTCTACTCTTTTCATCCTATTAGTTTGCCTGACATAATCAAACATCCTCTCACTGAGGTCTTGCTGATGCACACTCCGCGAACATCTCCATCGACTCCTCATGGATTATTGAACGAAAGCGTTAAATAAATCATATTGTGTATCATGCAATGGTGAGCCATTAGCACAGGCACAGTCCCGAGACGGAGTCGTGTTCCCGGCCATATTTAGGTCAGGTTTCCTGCTTTTGGGGTGCGCGGCAGGCCGCCCCGGGTGGGCGGGATTGGCATGTGCCTGCTGTGTCACAGTGCTATGAGATGAGTGGAGCTCCAGCAACCCTGCTGGGTGGGTTGGAGGGGAGTGAGGGGGGGGGGGGGGTTAAATGGAGATCCGCTTCCCCTGTTCCACTTCCACGAGCCTGCTGGTGGGGAGCCAGCATTTGGAGCGAGGAAGTCAATGGGTGACCATGAGATGAACGCCTGCCTCAATACTTATTCCACCACTGTGCTTCACTGGAGGGAGTGTGTATATGTATGTGTGTGTGTGTGTCTCTCTCTCTCTCTTTCTCTCTCTCTGTGTGTCTGTGTGTGTATGCCTATGGGCTCTGTGCACTAATTTACTTGAAACCAGTTTCCCGTTCGTTGACATGGCTGTCAACAAGCACCTAAAGATGAAAACATAAGAAATACAATGTACACCAGTCTTAATGTCCGGTCAGGAGCACTGCTGTGCCACTCTGCTCAGCTTCAGGTCGTTGCAAAGGCAAATTTAGCTTCCACCTTTTTCCTAAAAACGCCAGCCTACGTGCAGTGGTTGCACAAAATAAGGAGGGAAGGATTTTCACACGTTTTGGTACAACTTCTTCTTCAGGTGCTTGTTGACAGCGATGTCAATGAACAGGAAACTGATTTGCCGACTTCTAGTAAGCTAGTGCACAGAGACCATAAGTATCTCAATACGGTAACATTTTATAATAACTACACACTATTAAGCATTTATTAAGCATTTGTAAACCATCTCTCTCTCTCTCTCACTCTCTCTCTCTCTCTTTGTGTACATACTGACCTTTAGCAGCAGGTGGTATTTGAGAACTCTCTGCATGGGCACCACCAGCAGATCCTGCAGCTTGAACTTGCCCTCCTGGACCTTCATGGTGCACTCCTGCAGAAATACACCAAACACACACACACACACACACACACACACACACACACACACACACACACACACACACACACACACACACACCACATTTAAGGTCACAGGCCTTTCAGTTCAAGGTTTTTGGTAGACACCTCTGTCCATAGTGACCTACAAAATGTATTAGACAAATAAGAATATTTACTGTACAACTGTGAGAAACAATATTTATACACATTTACCAGTACATTTTATGCATTATACAGTACATTAGCCAGCTCTCAGTCTCATCCCATACAGTACACTTACTGTAACACAGTGCCAACACAGCACTGCCACCAAGTCACACAAGCACTAAAGCAGCATTGTTTGCTCCCTAAAGTAGGCCACACATACGTCAGTGTTATGACTCAATGTCATACTGACTCCGGCTGATTCAGTGTGCTCTAAACGCTTACTCAACACATGATGAGCCAGTGCCACTTCTCACAGCGCTTTCAGCTTCCACCGCCCTGCTTTCATCCATTTATACTAATGCAATTTCACAGATGCCACTGGATGTGTGTGTGTGTGTGTGTGTGTGTGTCTCTGTGTGTGTGTGTGTGTGTGTGTGCTGGGAGAGATGGGAGCAGTGGTATGCATCAAACATGAATGGCGATCGATACGAACACATTTACGCTGCTGTTCCGTCGTGTCGCTTGTCTGACGTACAATGACTATCGGCAGCCGGGTCAATGTTATATATCGCTGGCCATTATGACAATGACTATCGGCAGCCGGGTCAATGTTATATATCGCTGGCCATTATGATCAACGTCAGTCTTTGACGGGAACGTGTCGCAGACACACTATGCCTATGATACTGTGCACTTAAACAAGGACAGATTACGTGTCACTATTTTTCCTTAGGTGTTCACCAGGAGATGGAACAAGTCTTCTTCATCACTCTTTGACATAAAAATAATGCCTCTGACACAGAACACTGTCTCAAACACTACCAATGTTTATCAGTAAATCAATAGATCTAAGCGCTGGTAAATCTAGGCCACTAAAATAAAACTGGAGTAACAATTTGGACACAGTTACTTTACCACACTTTCAACAGTGTCAGAGTCACCAGTGCAATACGTCAGGCAATCTCTGCTAGTAAACCTCTGATGGAGTACAATGGGGTGTGAGCGACATGGATTAGCTCTGATCTCCTCTATTGTTAATCTGAGTCACTAGCGCTAAGGGAGGGGATGGGGGGGGGGGGTACTGTTGACATTCACAACAAAGAGATGAAGCGGGAAGGTGTGTCATTTTGGCTGGATTATCAGATGGATTATCAGCATTTGTCTCTAACTTTCTCCTTCCTCCCTTCTTTCTTACATCCCTTCTTTCCCTCCCTCCCTCCCTCTCTCCCTCCCTCCCTGTGGAGATGCTTTCTTTAATCCACATTAATCAGTCTCTTGACTCCTGTCGAAAGCTCGGGCCCCGCTCCTCGCCCGTGCCCCAATTACATGAGTCGGGCTCGCTCGTCTTCCTCACAAGCGGCTGCAATCATGTGAATTTGTCAAACGGCAGCGCAGACATAATCACTGGCATGCCGCTATCTGCCATGGGCTCACCCACTGCCACGCTCAGATAAAAACAACAGCCAGCAGACTTCATCGGATCATGAAGTGTGTGTTTATGGATGAGGAGATAAGGAATTGGGTAATTGGAGCATGTAGTGTGTGAGTGTGTGCGCCTCTGTGTCTGTGAGGACTGTGTGTAGGCAGTATGATACATCAGGAGTGTGTTTGTGTGTTGTTTGGGCCTGTGTGTGTGTGTGTGTGTGTGAGTGTGTGTGTGTGAGTGTCAAAGTCAAAGTCAAAGTCTGCTTTATTGTCAATTTCTTCACATGTCAAGACATACAAAGAGATCGAAATTGCGTTTCCTACTATCCCACGGTGGAGACAAGACATATTTTACCAATTAGGTCCACAGACAAACATAACATTCAAGTAAACAATATAAAAAGTAAAAATAAGAAGGCACATACAATGAAGAAATAAGAGCAGCAAAATTTGGTAGAAATTGTGCAATTGTGCATACAGTAGACAGTCAATATAATAGTGCAAAAGTCAGGCCAATAAATGGCTGAGGTAGTTTTGTTTGACCTAAGTATGCAAGTGGCATAGTGGTGCAAGTTATGTAAGAGCAGCAGAAGTGTGTTCAGAAGTGTTCAGGACAACAGGACAACAACAACAAGTTGCAAGTGTGCAAGTGTACAAGTGGAGTAGTGCAAGTGGAGTAGTGCAAGGCAGCCATTGTGGGTCTAAAAGTCCAGGATGTTATGTAGCTAAGGGTGGAGGGGGGAGAGGGGGGAGAGAGTTCAGGATCCTAACAGCCTGGTGTATGAAGCTGTTGGTGAGTCTGGTGGTGCGGGAGCGCAGGCTTCTGTACCTCTTCCCAGAGGGCAGTAGATCAAACAAATTGTGAGCGGGGGTGACAATTGTGGTCGCCTTGCGGGTGAGGTGGGAGGTGTAAATGTCCTTCAGGGAGGGGAGTGAAGCACCAATAATCCTTCCAGCTGTGTTCACTATGCGCTGCAGGGCTTTCCTGTTGTATTCAGTGCAGCTTCCGCCCCACACAGCGATACAGCTGGAGAGGATGCTCTCAATGGTGCCTCGGTAGAATGTGGTCATGATGGCTGGTGGAGCACTTGCTTGCCTGAGTTTCCGCAGGAAGTACAGGCGGCACTGAGCTTTCTTCGCCAGTGATGCATTGTTGGTGGTCCAGGAGAGGTCTTCACTGATGTGCACCCCCAGGAATTTGGTGCTGCTCACTCTCTCCACCACAGCACCGTCGATGGTCAGTGGCAGGTGTTGGGTGTGACCTCTACGGAAGTCAACAACAATCTCCTTGGTCTTGCTGACGTTCAGCAGGAGGTTGTTGTCCCTGCACCATGTGGTCAGAAGGTCAACCTGTATTGAGTCTTGTCGCCCTTGGTGATGAGACCCACCAGAGTTGTGTCGTCAGCAAATTTCACTATGTGGTTGTTGCTGTAGGTTGCAGTGCAGTCATGCGTCAGCAGGGTGAAGAGCAGCGGACTGAGCACGCAGCCTTGGGGGGCCCCCGTGCTCAGTGTGATGCTGCTTGAGATATTGTTGCCAACACGTACTACTTGAGGCCTCTGACAGAGGAAGTCCAGTAGCCAGTTGCAGAGGTAGGTACTGAGTCCCAGTTTGTCAAGTTTGCAGATGAGTTGTTGTGGTATTATGGTGTTGAATGCAGAACTGAAGTCTATAAACAGCAATCTCACATATGAGTCTCTTTTTTCCAGGTGGGTGAGGGCTGGGTGGAGGGCAGAGCAGATTGCATCCTCTGTGGACTGTTTGGCTCGGTATGCAAACTGGAAGGGGTCCAGGGTGGGGGGGAGAATGGATTTGATGTGTGACATGACAAGCCGCTCAAAGCACTTCATGATGATGGGTGTCAGTGCCACGGGCGGTAGTCATTGAAGCAGGATGGAGCAGTTTTCTTCGGCACAGGTATGATGGTGGCAGCTTTGAAACATGATGGGACGATGGCTTGCTTCAGGGAAGTGTTAAAGATGTCTGTGAAGACATCCTTAAGCTCCTCAGCGCAGTCCTTCAGCGCCCGACCTGGGATGTTGTCTGGGCCTGCTGCCTTACGGGTGTTGATAGCAGCAAGTGTCGTCTTCACGCTGTCGGCAGAGAGGCACAGGGGCTGCTCGTGTGGAGGGGGAGGGGTCTTCTGTGGGCAAGTGCTGTTTTGTGCTTCAAAGCGAGCAAAGAAACGGTTCAGATTGTTGAGCAGAGGGATGTTGCTCTCACAGCTCTGTGGCGCGGGCTTGTAGTCCGTGATGGCCTGAATGCCCTGCCATAGGCTTTGTGCGTTCCTGCTGTCTTTGAAGTGGGTGGTTATCTTGCGAGTGTATTCATTTTTTGCTTCCTTGATGCCACGGGACAGGTTGGCTCTCGCTGTTCTCATGCCAGCTTCATCCCCAGCTCTGTAGGCTTTGTCTCTGGCCCTCAGCAGCCTGAGGACATCCCCTGTCAGCCATGGCTTCCAGTTAGCCCGAGTGATGATGTCTTTTGTGTGGGTCACATCATCAATGCACTTTGTGATGTAAGAGGTTACAGTGTCTGTATACTCCTCTATGTCTGTCTGATTGTTGTAAGTGGCTGCCTGCTTAAACATTTCCCAGTCTGTTGTGTCAAAGCAGTCTTGAAGAGCATCAGAGGCTCCCTCAGGCCACACTTTTACCTGCTTGCGAACCGGTTTGTTTGCTTTCACTCTTTGTCTGTATGCGGGCATTAGCATAACAGTGATATGGTCAGAAAGTCCAATGTGGGGGAGGGGGGTGGCTTTGTATGCTCCTTTGTGTGTAGTGTAGACCAGGTCCAGGATGTTGTCTCCTCTTGTTGGAAAATCAACATGCTGGTGTAGCTTTGGAAAAACAGTTTTAAGGTCTGCATGGTTAAAATCTCCAGCGAAGATGGTGAAACGCGTGTGTGCGCGTGTGTGCGTGCGCATGCATGCGTGTGTGTGTGTGTGTGTGTGTGTGTGTGTGTGTGTGTGTGTGTGTGTGTGTGTGTGTGTGTGTGTGTGTGTGTGTGTGCGTGCTCCTCCAAGACCACTGCACCCATTGCTGCCCAACGTTTTAATGCCACTGTGCACTAATACCAGTGCAAATAAACCTGTGTCTGCTAGTGTGTAATGTGTGTGTGCTGCTGTGCTTATGCAATTTACTGATATTATTACACACACTTAGCACTTCAAAGTAAGTAATATGAAGCAAATGACTCATGTGTGATTAATGTAAATCGATATGACGCTCATAAACTGCCCCTCCGGAGTCTTACGGGCCACCAAAGGCTCTTGGGTTACCACCTGAAACGAACACCAGCGCTCTCTGCCAGGAAAATATTGTAGCTCAAGCAATTATTTATCCAGCATAAATCCATCCTACAGAGGCCTGTAAATGTCGCCTGACTGGGCCCATAGTGTTTGGCTGAAAACGAGGCGCGCTAGTCTGCACTAGCGACAGTTCACATAATGAGTAATTGTGGTGTTATTGCTGTGTATGAGTTGCCAGTTGCGGTGCAATGAGGAATTAGCCTTGTGCCTAAGGGTGAAACGTTGGTGCCTGGTGCCCAGCCTTGCCCATGCAGACAGGAGAGGCTTAAGCTCTAATTCTGCATGAGTAAGTCCTATAGTGGAATGGTGCTTGTTTGTGCTGCACACTATTAAGGTGCTGTGTGGACCTCAACTCAGCAGGGAGATGAGTCAGGGCTTTTAGAGTGACACCTCTTACTAGGGTCACACTTTAAATATATACATGCACACACACTCTCTCTCTCTCTCTCTCTCTCTCTCTCTCTCTCTCTCACTCACTCACACACACACACACACACACACACACAGACACAAACACATACATAAGCATACACAGCTAGAACCGCAAATCAGTGGCAACTCAGTGTGACTGTGTGACTTATACACACTGCAAAACCTGACTCAGTGTTCCCACATAAAGAATCATTTACCCCATGCTGCTGTGTAAGGCGACCATGCAAACCCCAAATAACCATAGGCATACAGCCCCAATTAATATGTGAAGACACCACTTTGTGCAGTAGAATTAGAAATTATGCTACAGAGACAGAATAGGTAGACAACCTGAGTGAACAAGGAGCATTGTGTGAGGAAGGATTGTGGGCAGCTCAACAGTGTGATGTCAAGCAGATTATTCACCTGTTCCCACTTTTTGATTTTGCTAATTAGGTTAATAAGTGGCATTTACTGGCACTCACAGGCAGTCGGTCTTGAATGAAATTGGTTTGGGATCACCAGCTGGATTTCCATCCAACTTGTTAATGTGAATTTTGACCATCCGAACAGGAAATCCAAATGGAATTTGTCAAGTAAGAAATGAATTTGCTGCGGGGGAAAGGGTTAACTCCTGATTCACATAGGACATAATGTGACCAAGGTAGATGGAAACACATTCACATCAAATCAGATGGAGATTTTACTATGTGATTGAAAAAGCACACAGACTCATGTCTCTTTTAGCCCAATTTCCATAAATGCACTTGACAGATGGATACCCAGCTAGTGTCATTATGAAAGGAGGATGCATAATAGACTGCAATAGAGTGCAGTTAAATACATGAGACCCACACCCAAGGCTAATGAGGAGGAACAGAGAACACTGTTCACTTCCATTCTGTCAACTGAACAGTCTGTCTATCTAACAAGGTATCATCAAGCAATACAGAAGAGGAATACCTGTTGGGTACCTTATTCTACATGTGCAATCCTTGCAAAGATGCATCACCATCAGCCCCATGACGCTGAATGATCTGCCTAAAGTCTTTAGATCATGTAGCATTTGTGAATGATTGAAAAAGCACACAGACTCATGTCTCTTTTAGCCCAATTTCCATAAATGCACTTGACAGATGGATATCCAGCTAGTGTCATTATGAAAGGAGGACGCATAATAGACTGCAATAGAGTGCAGTTGAAGTGTGAAATGTTGAAATTAGAGTGGGCATAAAGTGACAAAACAGATGCATCGCTAACATTAATGGCTCAATTTTAGGCTCTATATGAACAATTTATTCAGCCCTATGCTGTCAAAATAGGTAGGTAGATGTGCTTGATTTGATTTGACTTGGTTGTGACAGTGAGCGCAATGTAAGCCATGTTATGAGCTATGTTAGTGTTTATGAATATGTCTGCGTGTTTGGTTGTGTGCTGTCTGATGTTGAACAGATGCTTTACCTCAACTTTCATCTTGACATCCTCTCGCGTCACGATGAGATCATCCAGGGTCTTCTGGGCATGCTCCATGTGGCTGCAGTACTGGCCGTAGATCAGGAGTCTGGGCGAAGAACAGAAGCAAAGACATATGAAGAGCTGACCACTCATCAGCATTCAAACAGCAATCAATCTGCCCCCCATTAACATTAAGACAGACAAAGAACTGACCACCCATTAACCCGTTCAAACACTTAAACTAGCAAAGACCTGAGGGTGATATATGTGCTTAAATACATGAGACCCACACCCAGGGCTAATGAGGAGGAACAGAGAACACTGTCCACTTCCATTCTGTCAACTGAACAGTCTGTCTATCTAACAGGGTATCATCAAGCAATACAGAAGAGGAATACCTGTTGGGTACCTAATTCTACATGTGCAATCCTTGCAAAGATGCATCACCATCAGCCCCATGACCCTGAATGATCTGCCTAAAGTCTTTAGATCATGTAGCATTTGTGAATCCTCTCTGAAATTGAGCCATTCAGATAGCTAAACAGGTTGAGCCAGGGAGAATCAGAGGAGCGTCTGCTCATCTCACTTCACAGCGGGGCGCTACTGACACAGTTCACTTCCTCTTGGAACTGGTTCAAAGTCGCCTCGCTCGCCGTGAAAGATGGCGCCACTCGTGCCACAGATTTCCTCTTGCCATCTTAGCGGGCGCTCCTCTGATTTTAAGTAGGCCACTAGCACTCGCTTGGCAGCGGGTAGAGAGACACCCCTCTCGGACCCAGTTGGCACCCTGGCAGCGTAATTTTGGCCAGGGGGGTTGATGGCAAGAGACAGAGTGAGAGAGAGAGATAGAGAGAGAGAGAGAGAGGGAGAGAGAGGAGAGAAAAAAGAGAGAGAACGCGAGAGATAGAGGAAAAAAAAGAGAGAGGAGAGAAAAAGTTAGAGAGAACACGAGAGAGATAGAGAGAGAAAAAAAGAGAGAGAGCAAGAGAGAGAGAGAGAGAGAGAATGGGAGAGAGAGAGTGGGAGAGAGAAAGTGGGGGGTGGATATGGGAGGGTATAATTGCTGCCCTGATGAGGATGCGGAGGCCGACTACAGCTGGAGCCCACGGTGGGAGGCTGGGACTGGGAGCTGAAAGGCAGCCCTGTTTAATTAAGGAGCCGCTTGGAGAGGGGCCGCACTGCAGAATACCGACTTGAGTGCTTGAGTGGAGAAAACACACGACCACACTCTTCATCTCTGGGCTTCTGCACTCGAGAGGGAAACGTATGTGCCATACGCACGCGCCCCACCACTTGGAATGACATCAACAGCCCACGGAAGAAAATGAACGATGGCCTCACGTATGCCACAGTGTGGAGAGTGACATCAATTCTGTCCTGCATTTAGGAGCAGGGAGGAGTTCAGGGGAAGAGGGAAGAAAGTTTATGGAGCTGAAATGAGTCTCAACGCCTGAATTATTAAAGACAGCTTGAGAGACTTTTTAATCAGTTCGTGGCCAGGAACGCACTCTATTTTAACTACCTGTCCCCCTTGTGTTCTGTGCTGCAATGCAGGTGTAATTACCTCTGCTCTCACCTGCATGCTTCTGGTCTATTTTGAGGATTAAATGGTATGTACTCAGTCTTAGGCTACGCTGTCATTTTTCATACGTTTTCTCATACTGTATATCGTCCCCATGTTTTATGTGCATTTTACCTACTTACATCATGTTACACATTGTGTATAACTACACACCAAATGGCACATAGGAAAAGCATCACATACATGCAGGCATACCATGTTTGCAAAATGAAATATAAACGTGCCTCCACATAAACATGCTTGGAATCATTCCTTTATCTAATTTATCCAATCTGCTATTCTAAGGAAGAACAGGTGATCAGGAAAGAGGGGAAGAGGCCAAGACAGAAGCAACAAGAGAATAAAAGGGAGGAGTTCTTAGACTCACTAAAGGATCTCAGAGTTAATAACGGCTGCAGGAGTATTTGCTCTTTAGTCTACCCCCTATAGACAGATCTGCAGTATCCCTTGGTGTCATTTTTATCTCAACAACACAGGAAGAGGTCAGAGGAGCTCTGGCATTCCAGTCACACATCCTTTCACACCAATGTGTGTACATGTTTCCTTTAAGTCTCATCAGTTTCATACATGCATAAGTGTGTGTGTGTGTGTGTGTGTGTGTGTGTGTGTGATCACCATGTACTGTATGTGCCTCTGTGTTTGTGTGTGTGTGTGTTTGTGTGCTTGACTGTGTTTGTGTGTTTGTGTGTGTGTGTGTCTGTGTGTGGTGTGTGTGTGTGTGTGTCTGTGTGTGTGTGTGTGTGTGTGTGTGTGTGTGTGTGTCTTCCTCTCTCTCTCTCCTGCTGCTCTCTGCACCCCTCGGGGCTAACGAGGACCTTATTAGGGTCTGATCCACAAAGAGCCGGACAGATCCTCTCCTCCAGCAGGGGAGAATGAAGCAAGGGATGGGGAGGAGAGATAGAGAGAGAGAGAGAGAGAGAGAGAGAGAGAGAGAGAGAGAGAGAGAGAGAGAGAGAGAGAGATTAATGGGAACTCCATTCAATTAGAAGACAGGGCCCAGACACAGTGCCAATCCAAAGGCATATTGAGGATCCAGGGGCAAGTGGCAGGCATTACGTCTAATAACCCATGTCACGGGCCTAATTGAACATGAAGGTCCTTTTTTCCTCGCTGGTCTTTTTCCCTCTCTGCCATGCTCAGTATGGTTAAGGTGGATCTTAAGGTGGACTGGACGGAAAGAAAGCATGACCACAGCTGTGGGGTAAGCTAGCGGTGTTCACAGCTCTGTTATTGTGTACTCATGAATCCAGCTTTTCACCACCATATGTCATGTTTAACACCCGCCCCTGATGTTTCTCCACAAATCAGCCTCTTTAAAGCTCAACATATCAAATTATAAATATAAAGGATTTGATCAATCTGGTCTCATCTATAGAGAAAAGGACAGAAAGGGGACCCTGTCATTTAGATGATGTGTATGTAAACAGCAAACACTAGAGAGTTAAGTATACAGTAGGAGCAGAGCTAATAGAAGTAAATAAACAAATAAACACATAAATAAATGCATACATGAAGAAAAGAAAGAAAGAAAGAAAGAAAGAAAGAAAGAAAGAAAGAAAGGGGAAAATGTGATTTATGCTGCAAGGGGAGATGCCTGCTTCAGAGGTTGTGCAAAGTTGACAGCAGGGAAGCCCCCCTGCCACACACACACACACACACACACACATACTCCAGCCAAATTTAGGCCTGGCCCCCTGAAGGCCAGCTATCCTAAAACTCGCGGTCACATGGAGTATCGCATGTTGATGCTCACTGAGAGTGAGAAAACAGAGGTCACACACACACACACACACACACACACACACACACACACACACACACACACACACACAGATGCAGAAAAAGAGGTCACACACACGTGACACTCACACGTTCACACACATGTTCACACAATGACAGAGGAGGACAAGGCAGAATCCTATTTTCTTCTTAACCTGACATCTACCCTACACAAACCCACATATAAAAAAAAAGACAGAGGCCAGAAAAAAAGCCCATAATCCATATTTATATAATATTTATATAATAATAATCATCTGTCCTTACTTAATTATTATTTTATGTATGCTTTATTCGTGGACCAAATGTGGATGGCAGGTGAATTTGGTTCCTGCCTTTCTATTATATGTGCAAATTCACGATGGGGTAATATGTTTATTTATGTTTTCTTTTTAAGAAGAATGTCTGATAGTACTGTTTTTCCCATTTTGCCGTAATGCCATTGAGGGTTGAATAAATTACATAAGCACTGGTATAAATAACTATAAGCATTGGTCCAGAAAATATCCAAATATTGTTTCCAAAGCTTAGCAAATATTCAAAAACTTGCGTGTGCAACATTTACACTTCCGGTCTGCTTCCTGTGTGGCTATATTACCATATAAGCACTTTTTTTTGCTCCTTTCCTCACCCCATGCCACCTTCTATCCCTGCCAAGCTTGCATCACCATGTCCCCCCCCCCCCCCCCTCTTAGTTAGTAACCCGCCCCTTCCACGGCAAAATAGTTGACATGTGAATACATTGTGCCAATCATGTGGGCATTGTGAATACTTCGTGCCAATCATGTGTTGTGATCTCATCGCTGGAGTAAGGTTGGTGTCGTAAGGGGGGGGGCATTTTGAACATTACTGAATATTGGGAGCGGGGGTACCCCTCAAAGTATATTATAATTATGACCTTGGTGTGTGTGTCTGTGTGTGTGTGTGTAGGCATGAGCATATATTGAAAAGATTATGTGAAAACGAAGCAATATCCCGTCTAATGCTTATTATGGAGAGCATGGTGAGGACTAGTGCTTGAGTGAGTGGCCTCTGAGAGGATTACTTCATCAGTGGATAATCCCTTTGAACTCACTCTTATAAACAGCCTAAGTGAGATCGCATCTGAGGACTCCACTCACCACCTACACAAGATCCCTTACGCTAACACGCTAATCTCCCATTCACACATCAGGTTGGTACATGCTAAGGTAGAGAAGCATTTTTCTACTCCACATATACTTTAAAGGAGCACAAATGAGTTCACATACAGTACAACCCCCAGCCCCAACATGCACCTGCACCCACCAATGACATGCATTACGCTGTATGATGTACTATTACAGTGGACAGAGT
>NC_055969.1:8280287-8290287 GCF_018492685.1 Alosa sapidissima
GTGTGTGTGTGTGTGTGTGTGTGTGGTGTGTGTGTGCAGTGATTTGTTCAGAGGGAGGGATCATCACAGCTGAGTTCATCGATGCCCACTCTGAGGAGGTGCTAGACTGTGAACTGATCCACTCGGCTGGAGATGAGAGCCACAGCGTACGAGTGCACGAGTGTGCGAGCGTCCGTGCCCGCCGAGGCCTCAGAGGGACCAGGCAGACACGCGCACTCCTCATGAGCATCGCCCCGACACTCGCCCAGATGACCGCGACAGGCTACGCGTGCCGTTACCGATCACGACGGCACTCCCAGAGGGTCGGGGTGGATTTCATATGTGTGTGTGTGTGTGTGTGTGTGTGTGTGTGTGTGTGTGTGTGTGCAGTGATTGACACTGTGCTCCATTACGGAGCAGTAAACACTTCAACATCTCTGTTAGTTATGAGTCAAGTGTGTGGTCATGCAGTGCACTAACATGGCAATCAATGGCAAGCAGACAAAGAGAAAGAGAGAGAGAGAGAGAGAGAGAGAGAGAGAGAGAGAGAGAGAGAGAGAGAGAGAGAGAGAGAGAGAAAGAGAGAGATGCTCTCTTTCTTTAATGGTATGGCAACGGGCCTGGTTCTCTATAGCTTGGTGTTCACATGTACAGGCAAGGAAGGGTTCTGCAAAGAACATGAACATCAGAATGAGACTTGGAAATAAACCTGGTAGACAACAAGAAATGGGAAAGATCCTGCAAAGAACCTTTCATCTGGTAGTTCCAACCAAGCAGGGAATTTACTATATGCCTACTATGTCGTTTCAGAGACAAAAACAAAAGAGATAGGTTGACCCTTGACAGGTTGGGCTATTGTACACTGCATCCTTCCTCAAAGAGAACATAATTCGAGCTACAGCAAGCCCAACACTAGTACTGTTCCACAAGCCAAGAGGTCAGCACGAGGGTCTCACCTTTCCTTGAAGTCCAGGAAGATCTTGCCCAGACCGCTGCCCCCGGTCACCATGTTGAGGTCGATAGCCCTCAGCAGCGCCGCATGGACCTTGATCACATCCTGAGACACACACACACACACACACACAGAGAGAGAGAGAGAGAGAGAGAGAGAGAACACCATCCTTACATATACCGCATCTCTTTCTGGAATCCTTCAACCCCATGTCAATTATTTAATCATTAACTGTTAGAAATTTCTGTTTGATTAAATGGCAAATATTGTCAAATCCAGTTAAGTCTTTTCCTTATTGAATACGGTATTTATTAATGTTGGCTAAGGAATCATTGCTAATCAATCTTACCAGCATAAACTAAAACCTTACCAGCATAAACTAAAAATAAATTCAGATATACATGACTATACAACAGTTAGCTCCGGCCACGCTATTTATAAATCCTGATTGGACGACAGGCTATCCATGAGACAAGATGAGTGGCGATATCTCACTCCTCATTTTGCATTGAATTGTCTGATGCAAACATTCCATTCCCTCAAAGCAAGAGCAGTGATTGTATACTGCTCAGTGACTTTAAACGTCATAACTGACAATTCTAGAGTGAAAAATTGGCGTGAATGGATTAGTGTCAATGTTCAGAATTAACATGTAACGTGAGGACAAGTGAGTAAACAAACTATTGTGCAAATTATTATTATTGTGCCTCTCTCACTCAACTTGGCTGCAGTGTGACATTTTCCGTTGCTTGATGACAGCACACGCCAAGAGCATTGATTGTAAGTATTTAGGGGCGGAGGATGAATGCACAAAACTCTAAATGAACGATAAAAAAACACAATTTGATGTCTTTCAACTTGATTAGTTGTGCGTGGAACTGTTGTATAATAGCAATATGGCACTTGTGATCATGGCCTTGGTAAGGGATGTACCCACGACTGTGGTTCAGCCGTATATGCACATCTCACTCGTGCCATATTTCTTAATTAGATGTGTTTAAATGTGTTTAATATGGCAACAATTCAGGGCATATGAGTCTTCACACTGATTTGAGTGAGAGTCTGAGCTTAAGCACTGTATACAGCAGAATTCCTCTCTGCACTGAAGTGGCTGCCACTTGGGCATTTATTTCAAGTCTCACAGAATCCAGTTCATTCCACACACCTTCTGTCCAGACGCTGCTTGGCAACCACTTTGATTAGATTAGGCCTCATTCATCATTGTTGATATCTGGAACACCTCCTAAATGACTTTTAAATAACTTCACAGGCTGACACGCCACAAGGGTCCTCAGCTCTAGAACACAGCACCTGCTCTATTCAGAGCCATTCCTCCAGTCTTTCTCTCTCTGAGTGTGAGTGTGTGTGTGTGTGTGTGTGTGTGAGTTTGTGTGAGTTTGTGTGTGTGAGTTTGTGTGTGTGTGTATGTGTGCATTTTATGTATTCTAGCAGAAAAAATCAGACTATATATATATATATATATAAAGGATGATGATTGGTGATGTGAGGGGAGAGAAAGAGTACCAGGTGGGGGCAACTCTAGTGTGTGTGTGTGTGTGTGTGTGTGTACTTACCTCTAAGTTGACGAAGATAGCTTCCATGTCCTGAGGGCTGAGCACCTGCTTCAGTGGGATCATGTAGTTCTGTTGGGAGATCAAGAATAGACCTTTCAGTCACTTTCTGTCTCTCATCACATACCACACACACTTCTCTCTCTCTCCCTCTCTGTGTGTGTGTGTGTGTGTGTGTGTGTGTGTGTGTGTGTGTGTGTGTGTGTGTGTGAATATGTGAAGGTGAATACCCAGTGCTGTAGAGAACTTCTGTACCTTTACAGAGAGATGTGCATAAAGGCCTTGGTTTAGTAGAATAAAAGTGTGTGTCCTTGTGCTAGAGCATATCCCTGTGTGCTTGGATGTGTTTTCGTTAAGGTGTCAGTGCATTAATATACCGGTAATTGCTGTGGGAGCTTTGAACATAAGTTCTCATAGAACTCACTCTGTTCTAACCATCCAGTATCCTTTCCTATCCATCATAAGCCTGAAATAATCAAGTCCTAAACAAGTCTTGGCAGATGGCATGTTAAAATGGTCACTGTCAGTCAAGCCAGCAGCTCTCAGAACTGTAGATCTTTTCACATGCTAATAAGCTGTCACAGCATCAAGTACTGGTAGGAATGTCATAACAATGATGCTGTCATACCACTGGACACAGGCTATCGTGAAGACTTATGACAGGTTTCTAGTCTTCGGCTGTCTAATCAAAAAGATTCAAATCAAGTGCCCACCCGCCTGACACCTGACGGTCTGGGTTTCAAACACCAAATAATTTCTAACACACTTGAATAAAACTCACCTGAGAGTTCATGTTCCTGTCTGCAAGACTGCTCAAAGGCCTACTACACTAAATTCAATTCAGTTCAATTCAAGAAAGCTTTAGTGGCATGAACGTTTCAGCAACATTATTGCCAAGCTCAGTTACATGTACACATAGAATGAGTAAAATCTAAAATCACAAGCTCTGTCTGTCTGTGGCTGGTGTTGAACTGTAAGGGGAAGAGGCGGAGGAGGCAGCAGAGTGTGGAGGAAGGAGGTGGAGTTAGAGACAGAGATGGAGGAGAGCGCTGGTGTGAATCAGGCCACGGAGTTACCGCGGCAGCAGCGCCAGAGAAGTCACACGGAGTTACCGCGGCGGCTTTTTGATGAGCGCAAAGTGATAACTCGGCATCAGCCGCGAGGGGAAGAACTAAAATGGGGCTGTCTGAGGTGACGGAGCCGGCGCTGGCTGGTCTCAGATCAGAGAGAGGGAGAGCGGGAGCTGAATTTGGACTCCAGTTCCAGTGGCGGCTCATCCACCTGGCAGATATCAGGACGGGTGTCTGCTTGTATATTCATCAAGTCTAACCTTGGCTACCTCAAGTTCAAAATTCAAAAATGGTTATTGTTTTTTTACATTTTTTTAAAATATATTTTTGGGGCTTTTTATGCCTTTAATGATAGGACAGTGGAGAGTGACAGGAAGTGAATGGGGGAGAGAGCAAGGGTGGGATCCGGAAAGGACCACGGGGCGGGAATCGAACCCGGGTCGCTGGCGTATGGTGCAGGTGCCCCAGCAAATTGTGCCACAGCTGGGGCCAAAAATGGTTATTGTTAACATTCTGGGGCCAATACTGTGGTTTCATCAACAAAAAGCACTCTGGGAGCTTGTGAAGGCCCAGAAAAGACCATTCAAAACCAACAGATTTGTTGTCAAGAATATCATATCTAGTGTTTTCACAGACCCATATCCAAACACTGTTCATGCAGGCTTGCCTGTGCATCCATAATTCTTTATATTTAGATTATTCATGGAGCAACACATTTCAAGTATCCACTTGAGAATTTTTAAGAATGCTTTTATTCCTCCTCTCCAGCACTGTAAGATTCACAAGCTATGGACTCTGGATGGGAGTGTGTCACCTGCACCCTCTCCAATCACGATGATCTTAATCATGAAAAATGCACGAGTCATGCCACTGCAATTAAAATGTAATGATAGAGGCCGCCTTGCCTGCACGTGAGAGCTCCGGCAGCGCGTTAAACTCGATTAGGGAGAGACAATGTGATCGTGTCCTGATTGTCGACATGTAATTGGAGTGTGTGTGTGTGTGTGTGTGGTGGGCTGCGGTGGTGGTGAGGGGGCTTTTTGTTTACTTAGCTAAGCAAACATCAGGGCTCACCTCTGCCATAAAGGGAGCAGTCAGGCAGTTTCATGTCCCCCACGGTGGGAGTCCTCAATAGCATTACACTCATTTGTCTGCTAAACTAATCTACTTAGGGAGATGTGTTTAATTTGTGTTGTGTGTGTGTATGTGTGTGTGTGTGTGTGTGTGTGTGTGTGTGTGTGAGTGAGTGAGTGAGTGAGTGAGAGAGAGAGAGAGAGAGAGAGAGAGAGAGAGAGAGAGAGCGAGAGAGCATGTGTTTTTCAGCATCATTACAGGTGTGAGAGTATGTGTAGATGTCTGTCTGTATGTGTGTGTGTGTGTGTGTGTGTGTGTGTGTGTGTGTGTGTGTGTGTGTGTGTGTGTGTGTGTGTGTGTGTGTGTGTGTGTGCATTCATGCATTACAGGTGTCAGCGTATGGATGTGTGTGGGTGAGAGAAGAAAGGAGCAGTAATATAATAGAGAGTGCCTGCAAATATGTGCCCCTTTAATTAGTGAGTGGCTGCTGTGTGTGGGTGTGTGAGGAGAGAGGAAGAGAAATGAGAAAGAAAAGAGGGACTATGAGTGCACAGGAGTGTGATCAACTTTAATTAACAGTTTGCTAGTTGTGTGTGTGTCATCACACACTTTGGTCGTATGTGAAAAAGCTCATGTACCCAATATCTATGTTTGTTTAGATCAGTGCTTTGGTTACCATTTAAATGCAACTCAATTAAGTGTGGCTTTCTATCTTTGCTGTGTGTGTGTGTGTGTGTGTGTGTGTGTGTGTGTGTGTGTGTGTGTGTGTGTGTGTGTGTGTGTGTGTGTGTGTGTGCGTGAGAGGCCCTGGGGAGCTGCCAATAACATTGATCTGGGCTGCTGACATTTATGTTTCCCTGTGGTTCTGCCCACTGCTGACATTTCAAACACACACACACACACACACACACACACACACACACACACAACCTATCACTCTGCTCTGACATCACACCACTCCCATCCCAGAGGAGTAAAACCTCTTTCTCTTACTTTTTGGATCTGTCATGTGCTCTCTCCGTTACTCCTCCGTATTTCTTTCACACATCTTTTTCTCCACCTCTCTTCATCTCCACCTCTCCCTTCTCCCTCCATCTCTCTTCTCTAACTCATACTTCTGCTTCTGCAACATCACTATTTGCGTCCCCTTTTTCTGCCTCAGCAGCTTTAATGTCTTCATCTCCCTAGTCTCTGCTACTCTAGTCAACATCATCCCCTCAGGCTCTCGTCTTTGGTTCTTAATCTCCATTTTAATCTCGCTCTTGCTCTTTGGGCGTGTGTGGAGTCTTCTTATTTGGACTGGGATTGGACTGTTGTTTGTGTTTACACTGTCAGTGTGCTTTTGACTGATATTAAAGGCAACATAAAAGTCAGTCTCTCTCACGCTCTCTCGGTTACTCTCTCTCTCTCTCTCTTTCTCTCTGTTATTCTCTCTCTCCACCCACCTTGTCGATGTCTTCCAGTGTTTTGTAGTACTTGGCCTCCGTCTCCTGGATCTCCACCAGGCAGCAGTTGCGCTTGTCGTCCTCCGACATGCCCATTTTCTGCGTCAGACAAACCAAGCACAGAAACACACACGACATGTCACAACACCCCACCAGTCACGAGGACAAGAACACACAAACAACACACACCTCACGTTACACACGCTCGGGCCAGACTGGCAACATGACAGCCATGTCACCCGCCACGGGCCTCTCTCGCGTGCGTGCGTGTCTGCATCCCGATGTCTGGCCGTCGCCCGTCGTTTCGCTGACGTCTCGTAAGACGTGGTTGACCACGGGTGCCAGACACACAATAGAGCTGTTTTTCCCCCGGTGTCTTATTTAGGACGAGGCTTTTGTGTGGTCAGGCACATACGGGCATCGGATGTTGAAGCTGCCAGCTCACAGGGGAGGGGCAGAGTGGACTGGGTTTGTTTTGTCTACCCAGAATCCAATCGTGCCTTTGAAACCAAACCAAACCAAAACAAAGCTTTTGGACTGCATTGGCCGTGCCACTTCACATCCACCCGTGACCTACCCCTGTCTGGGACTTAAGAGAAATAATAGAAAAAGGCCCAAAATATGCTTTTGATAAAACGTGCCAATTAAGCGCATCCCACGAACGGGGCTGATTGGCCAGCGTAAGGCCGCCGGGGTGATTGGGGCGTAATTGCTGCGGTGTTGTTGCCGCGACGACGCTGGGTGATTTTTGGCGGGTGGGAGGGTAGTGACATAAGGGTGGGGGAGGCGTGGTTGGTGGGGTCCGTGTCTAGCTGTTGGCAGGGCTTTGATGAACATCTGTGCCCACGCCGGCGCAAACATCTGGGGCCAGGGCGAACCCAGACTCCTCTAGCAGCATTACACAACCATTAGGGAGTGGGGGCTGAGACAGGCAGACAGAGAGGGAGGGAGAGAGAGAGAGAAAAAGAGAGAGAAAGAGAGGAAAAGAGAGAGACGTGTGTGCAAGCACAGCGGTCTTCAAAACAGAAAGACAAAGATGGCGAGGGAAAGAAAAATAAACAGATAAAAGAAGAAAAGACAAAAGAGGAGGAACAGAGGAAAGAAAATATAGGAAAATACAGACTGACACAGTGTGATAGATAGGCACACAAAGAAGAAAAACGAGAGAGAGAGAGAAAGAGAGAGAGAGAGAGAGAGAGAGAGAGAGAGAGAGAGAGAGAGAGAGAGAGAGAGAGAGAGAGAGAGAGAGAGAGAGAGAGAGAGAGAGGAAAAGAGGGAGATTGACAGTAAAACTAATAGACATGCAGTACAGTATACGTCTGACATGAAAGATGAAGGGCCGGCAGCAATGTTAACGCCGGACGCTGCAGCATCCAAGAGCAATTAAAACTCCAAAGGAAGCAGATAAAACAAGCATGTGTGGCTGTTCTACTGGCCTCTCACTGAGGTCATGATAGCTGCAGTCTGCTGCCCAGAGAAAAAAACAAAACAAAAATAAACAAAAACAACAACAAACAACGTCCAGCTCCAGCTGGGAACTGGCAGGGGTGTGAGCAGAGCTAAGGGCTGCCCAGAGTGACAGATTACCCAATACTACCCCCACTAATTAACATGGCACGAGCAGAAAACACACACACACACACACACACACACACACACACACACACATCCTGGCACCAACAGACAGTCAGACAGACAAACAGACACACACGCACACACACTTTTGTATGAGAGTACGATGACGGGGTAGCACACACATCCAGTGTGTGTGTATGTGTGTGTGCACATGTGTCCCAGTGTGTTAGTATCTCCTGTGTTTAAAGGTCTTGGTTAATTGCCACCAATCCTCTGTTGTCATCCATGCTCTGGAGAAAGAACTGGTGAGACTCAAAGGAGCTTAGAGCCAGGGCTTGTTACAAGACGCTGAAAACAACCAAAGCCAGGCTTATCCCTGGCCCAAGCATAGGAGCTAAACTGTTGCCTCTGTTTATTAATATGGTAATTGGCACAGCAGAGACCATCCCCATACTGTGCACTGACATTTATTTATATGGAAGAGATGTTTATTATTATTAGCATCTGTTCTGTTTATTAAATGAAAAATAGAAAACATAGATTTCATCATCTAGATGTGATGCAGGTGAAATTGCATAGTGCATTTATAACATATTATACTAAACCACACTAGCTGTATTACATAATGGCATATCACACAGTTAGAATACGGCTGCTATGAAGTAATAGGATAATAATAATAATGGCTGGTAGTTGACAAAGAGAGGAAAAGAAGCAGGTGATATTGGTGAGACGTCTGACTACTTCTACAAGGATTTAGGAGCTACTGGGTGTGGGGTAGGGGGGGTAACGAAAGGGGGTGGGTGAGCGGGGTTAGTGGACAGCGGGACTAGGGGACAGGACACCCGGTGTTAGGCAGCACAGGACACACACGTTGAGGGGAGTTGGGTTGGATTGGGTTGGGTGGGGTGGGGGGGTGGCACTCAGTGGGGTGGGGGTCAAAGTTGGCAGAAACTCACCTGCATGTATCGAATCTGCAGCGTAAAAGAGGAGGCAAAGCGGCACAGGTGAGCAGAGAAGGGCACCAGAGTACAGCGTTACGATGAGATGAGACGTGTCTCACACACACACACACACACACACACACACACACACACACTCACGCACTTGTTCAAACACAAACTCACGTCTCAACAGCCACACGATAGGCACACCAGTGCAAAATTTTTCTTAAAAGCATAAAAATATTGGGTACACACAGACACCAGACAATTCAATTTCCATCATGGTTCATACTGATATGATATACTGTATTCTTAGTTAATTTTAGCATCACTTAAAATGTACTTTTCTCATTCTCATATCTGAGAAGACAGTAAATTTTTCACTGGCGTAAATGCATGATAGATGAGGCCCATTCTCTCTCTATGTCTCCAATTCTCCCTCTCGTTTCTGTGTGTGTGTGTGTGTGTGTGTGTGTGTGTGTGTGTGTGTGTGTGTGTGTGTGTGTGTGTGTGTGTGTGTGTTTATGTGTGTTCATGGGTCTTACCATAGGCTGTCTGACTTCCACCTTGATGATATCCTCGTAGATGTCGTCGCCGTCGTCATCGCAGGGGACGCAGTCGTAGATGTCGTCCTCTCCCACGTCATGCTCACTGTGGAGATGGAGACAGAGATGGAGAGAATGGGATGTAATGTAAACAACACCACCAGTCAGGGGCTGTTTAAAAGTGAGTGTGTGTTTGTGTGTGTGTGTGCAGAGACATAGGCCAAGATACCAATATCAGAATATATCATTCGATGAATGGGCTGTCTTTGTGTATTTGGATGTGTGTGTGTGTGTGTGTGTGTGTGTGTGTGTGTGTGTGTGTGTGTGTGTGTGTGTGTGTGTGTGTGTGTGTGTGATGTGTGCAGTGTGTGCAGAGGCACAGACCAAGATACCAATATCAGAGTTATCTCAAATTCGATGAATGGTCTGTCTTTGTGCATTTGTGTGTGTGTGTGTGTGTGTGTGTGTGCGCATCATCCCTGCACAGTGTTGGTGCTTGAAAAGCAGAGCACAAACAGCAGCCTAATATTCCATCTCCCAGCACAGACACACTTTCTGTATATGTCCATGAGGTGCTTTTCTGACAGTGAGAGTCGGGATGACAGAGACATCACAAACTGAGCCAGACACCAGAGGAAGATGCACTATGCACTCTCTAACAAGCACTAGAGTTATGGCCAGCACTGTAACAGAGGAAACAAGCTTAGAAAGCTGTGCGTGTGCATAACAGTGTGTGTGTGTGTGTGTGTGTGTGTGTGTGTGTGTGTGTGTGTGTGTGTGTGTGTGTGTGTGTGTGTGTGTGTGTGTGTGTGTGCAGGGGCAATAAAGACAGTAGAAGATAAGAA
>NC_055969.1:8295287-8310287 GCF_018492685.1 Alosa sapidissima
TACTCCCTGACCTGCCTCAACCCGGTCATTAGGAACGCCAAACATGATTACATGTGTTAGAGACGTGACTGGACGCTCTCCTGCTCCAGCTGTGACAGAGAGAACCAGGCTCGCTTGGACGGGTTTCCGTGTTCTATTATCGAATTAGATTGTGTTTTCATAAAACAATATGTCTTTCATACATGTAGAATAGACAGGAGAGGTTATTACATTACATCACAACTCCACCAGGGGATTGGAAAAGCCTTTTTGATTTCTATAACTACTGACATGTGATAACACAAGTGGCTTATGTCATGCACAGAATGAATACAGACACAAATCCTGCTCACACTGAAATATAATCTAAGCTGTTTTATTTAACATGTATTTCTTATCATTCCTTTATGCATTAGCATATCTTTTACATTTATGGTAAGACACTATTTTCCCAGTTAAGTTGCCGTCTGAAAAATGTTAAATCATATGATTTAATGCTAAATAGAAAGATCACTCAAATTAGAGCGAGATACAGCAAGACTGAGGAGTTTTTATTCACAAATGAATAAAAGAAAGGTCTGCCCTGAAGTGGAAATATGTACTGCACATGGTTCATATGCACACATACACACACAGACACACACACACGCACACACACTCACACACACACACACACACACACACACACACACAAAGGCCTGTGGAGATATGGAAGAGGAAAATAATGATGAGGGCTGATAACAGGAGCTTCATGCTATGGTAGTAAGCCTACAGTGCATCAGACATGCCAACACCCTCACTCACTCACCCTCATGCTGGTGCTCCCTACTGTCTATCAGAGATCTGAGCTCAAGCAAAGTGCTTATGTGATATCCGGTGGAGGGGGGAGGGGGGGTGCTGAGAGCATGTGTGTGTGTGTGTGTGTGTGCATTGTCAACCAGTGGTGTAATCTATATGTCAGATCCTGGGGCTTTTCCACTTTCTACAAAGAGACGGCCATCACAAAGCAACTTCACACAGACATACAGACAGGCACACACACACACACACACACACACACACACACACACACACACACACACACACACACACACACACACACACACGTTCAAAACACAGTGAGAACACCCAGAGACCCCTCATCTGAGATAAACCTGATCCTGATGTAGCCCTGTTTTCTTTCACACCAAAAGCACACACACACACACACACACACACACACAGATAACAGAGGCCTGATCTTTACTTGGCAGCTCCACTGCTTCCAAGCTGCTTTTTTTCTCCTCCAGTCTTTTCCCATCTCACACATCCCCCTCTTTTCTTTCCTCCCCTCCTCTTCCTCCTCCTCCACGTCTGTTCCCACTCGCTCTCCTTCTCTCTTTTCTAGGGCGGCATTCTCCTCTTTTCATCCCACTCACTCAGGTAGCCCGTATGTGTGTATGTGTGTGTGTGTGTGTGTATGTGTGTGTGTGTGTGTGTGTGTGTGTGTGTGTTTGTGTGTGTGTGTCTAAGCGTGTTTATCACTCCTCCAGCAGGCTGGCCAGCCCAATGGCTGACTGACGTGTGGCAGGTTTGGGCATAATGGCTCCTCTCCTTGCGCTCGCAAAAAATTACCTGAAGCTCTCGCATCTGCCACCTGCAGCTCAGGCACATTCATCACGCCTTCACACAGAGGATTCGCCGTGACGCCACGCCGTGCCTGTAACAATGATTTATCGCCCATGCTGAGCGACATTACGGGGTGTGGGGGGTTCATACATAGCTATAGATATGAGCTTGAAGTGCGGGAAGTCGGCTAAATTGCATATGAGCAGATTGCTGTGAGGATCCTGAGCAGCTGTGCCTATTTCATTCTGCAATAATAGTGCGTAGTATCACTCTATAATTGTCAGATAAATTAGGGCTTTTATTTTGGTCTTGTGGAGATGGGTTACATTAGAAGTTATTTGTGAGTCATTATGAGGCTTATGAAAGACAGCAAACACGTCATAAATGTCAACACTAGTTCTAGGTTGACTATGAGAGAGCTACTAATGGAATTGAACCCTGGTACGCCAAGGCTGATGTGTTATTGAAGCTCATTTGGATTTACATGTCTTAGATTTCCTTAGTGTTGCTGTACTGAGCCCTGTATAATGTCATCAAAGTGTGCTAACTGCTACTTTCCTTAGCTTCTCAAACTATAAGATCCTCAGCAGTTCCTTGGTTGGCTTACTAGCTGAGGTGTAATGCATATCAGGAGTGCAATATATGTATCTCCAGGGCAACAATTCCTCATGGGCTCGCAGTGTTCTCTGAGGTGAAGCAGTGTGAGCTTTTTTGAAGGGGAGTTGTTAGCGTTAGCTTTTAGCTCGCTGCACTGGCCTCCAGTCCCAAGGGTCAGAGTGAGGACTCTTTCAGTCACCCTTCATTAGGCTAACATTGCCAGGGCCCTCTCGGTGCCATGCCCCATGTACCACACACACACACACACACACACACACACACACACACACACACACACTAACACACCCCTACACACACACACACACACACACACACACACACTGTCATCAGTGGCCCTGACAACCTCTGTGACATTTCACATTAAACTCACATTTTATCCTGACATCCAGTGAATCCCTCCCAGAAACAGGAATGTGTCGGGGAGGGGGTAGTGTGTGTGTGTGTGTGTGTGTGTTTGTGTGTGTGTGCGTGTGCAAGGCAGTATGAAGCTGAAGGAAAGGCAGGAATGTTTGCCTGTGTGTGTGCTGCAAGTGCATTTATGTTTGTGCATGTGTGTGTGCTTGTCTCCGTGTGTGTGTGTGTGCATGTGTGTGCGTGTGTGTGCATGCGTGTGTGTGTACGTGTGCCATACCGAGGTGCCGAGGGGAGGTGTATTATCATACAGGATATGTAACCACCCCACCTCTTGTAACATACACCTCAGGTGGCTTTAAACACCATGTTCTATTCTCTACATCTGACTAACTTATGCATTTATCATGTATACAGACCTTACTGTTCTGTAACTGACCCTAGGCAGATGGGTCAGGCCCTTGAGTCGTGGATCTGCTCAAGGTTTCTTCCTATATGCATCTCCAATTCTAGGGAGTTTTTCCTCGCCCCTGTTACCCATGGGCCTTCTTTTCTTTTCTCTAATTGTCTAACACTCTGTAAAGCGCCATGAGACATGTGTAATGTCTTGGTGCTCTATAAGTAAAATTAAATTGAAATTGAAAATTGAGGTATAAAAGAGGAAGATGCAAAGCCCTTCTGACACCTTGTACTGTATGTGTCCGGTGTGCCACACTGGCTTAATTAACGGTCTGAAAGAGAGAGACTGCAGTATGGAGAAAGAGAGCACCAAAGGTCTTCTGGCACCAGGCTCAGGTGATTTTCTGCATGGCTGGACCCTCGGGACGGCTCATCTTTCGACGTGTGGTGTGGTCCTGCAACCTTCCAGGCCTCAAATAGGAGTAACAGTTAGGGAACACTCCCAAGTCTTTCATTAGTGACCCTCGGCTATATACTGCACACACAGATGTCCAAGTGTGTGCTCTGTGAGTGTGTGTATGTGTGTGTGTATTGGGGGTTTATAAAGTCAAGTAGGGTGTGTAATTAGTCATTTCAGCCCACACTCACGTTCCCTAGCCTACAGATAAATGGCAGCACACCTGTCACAACATGGGAAGATGCTCAAGCTTCAGACGCACCTGTGTGTGGGTGTATGTGTGTGCGTGAGAGAGTGTGTGTGTGTCTTTGTGTGAGTGTGTGTGTGTGTGTGTGTGTGTGTGTGTGTGTGTGTGTGTGTGTGTGTGTGTGTGTGTGTGTGTCTGTGTGTCTTATTGTTTTGTTGAATTAATTCTACACAGCTACACAGAGTAACAAATACAATACATTCCCTTGTGCAGAGGATTGCAGTCATGGCCACTTTAGTCACCAGAGGTCTCTCTTGTGTGTGTGTGTGTGTTTACACTATTCTAATATGTAGGGCTGTACATTGTGGACAACAGCCAATCTGACCCAGCAGCACACTACAGCCCTGCCCACTGCTCACAGATCACAAAAGTCACCTTGGTCCATCTCACCTCTTAACACACACACACACACACACACACACACACTCATAAACACACTGCTTTGATGGTACATGCGGGGACACCACGGCCCATCTGCTAATTAACCGATTATACAGATGAAAGGACATGAAGCCGTAATGGGTGTCATGTGTGTCCTAATACACCTTGATTAGCAAAAACTCTTCTTAGGTCAATGAGAAGGTGAAGTGTGTGTGTGTGTGTGTGTGTGTGTGTGTGTGTGTGTGTGTGCGCATGTGCATGGGGGTGCGGGGGCGGGGGGGTTGCGAATGCATGCCTGTAAATGTGCGTGTATGTTTAAATGTGAACGACCAGCCACAGGGGGAGGTTCACCACATGTCATTCTGATGAGGTGTTGGTGAACATGTCTGCTGGCTAACACTGGCATTACATTTGTATTCAACTCTGACCTTTGACACAGCTCTCAGTTTGGATTCAGCATCAGATAGTGGGTTGTAATGTTTGGGTAGCTCAGTGTGTGGTGTTTTTATGCAGGTGTATACGTATGTAAGTGTCTTGTAACATTTACTGCATTTTTGTGTGTGTGTGTGTATGTGTGTGTGTGTGTGTGTGTGTGTGTGTGTGTTTATGTGTGTATGTGTGTGTGTGTGCTTGAGAATGCCACAGAGCATGGAAAGCCTGCAGCTAATGAAACTGGTGTCTGTAGTAGAACAGATCTGATGAGATAAATGGACCTGGTGATCCATACAGACCTCCACCCTTTTGTGTGATGTACACTCTGACTAATAAGAATGCTGGGCTCCACTCTCTCTCTCTCTCTCTCTCTCTCTCTCTCTCTCTCACACACACACACACACACACACACACACACACACACACACACACGTAAGTGTGTGTTTGTGGCCATCCTTTCCTTCTTTCAGAAAAAAACACATTCATCTCCAATTTGGCCAAACACCCACACGACATGTCTGCATCACCATGGAAACCCCAACAGTGATTAAGTCTTGTTTATTTGTGTAAATAGGAACGAAGAGGCCAGAAGAACACTGCCTATTACAGTAGTGTGTGTGTGTGTATGTGTATGTATGTGCGTGTGTGTGTGTGAAAGTGTGACCACACTACATAAAATAACAGCGTTAGCACCTTCATCATTTCCTTCCCTAGAGTGGTTTATGGAAATGAAGAACAAACAGCTCAGAGGGTGAAATCACAGATTGCTTTTCCCTCTGCAAATGGAATGAGCTGTTAGAACATCATCATCATCGTCTGGACTGCTGTTTTCTCTGACCTGTTAGCTGCTGAGACAAGACTAAATGGATGTGTTCATTTCCTTGTCTGTTTTATGTCCCTGTGTGTGTGTGTGTGTGTGTGTGTGTGTGTGTGTGTGTGTGTGTGTGTGTTTTATGTCTCATTCTGTTTGTGTATGTGGTTTTGAGTTTTATGTCTGGCTCTCTCTCTCTGTATGTTTGTGTGTGTGTGTGTGTGTGTGTGTGTGTTTGCACGTAATACTCACTCAGCCAGCTCCTCCAGGCTCCTGTAGATATCATCTTCATTCAGTGCAGTGTCCTCTGAAGGAAAGGGCCTAAGAGAAAGAGACAGATAGACAAAAAGACAGAAATAGAGAGAGAGAGAGAGAGAGAGAGAGAGAGAGAGAGAGAGAGAGAGAGGAGGAAAAAGAGAGACAGAGGGACAGATTAGCCATGGGCAGCACCTCCTCACACATGCAGATTGGAGGTGTCGGAGATATATCAGCTAGTCTGTGTGAGTGGCACATCTGCCCCATCCATAATTCAGCAGTCCTAGTTATTTATGAGTCCTGCATGTGTGTGTGTGCATGTGTGTGTGTGTGTCTGTCTGTGTCTGTGTGTGGCCGTGTGTGATTGACAGGTCACCACAATATGACAAATGTTCCACAGACATTTATCTCTTCTCTACAGAAACAGAGTCCTGCTGCCAGATCAGGGGGAAAGGCTGACTGACACGACCCTGACACAAGTGTGCACTCGCACTCACACACTCACACACACACACACTGTGACCTTTCTCCCAATGCAAGTGCTCACACGCACTCTCTCTCCATCCTACAAGCCCCACCAGCCTCCTACATCCACCCCTACCACCAGCACCCTTCCCCTGGGATCCTGCAGAAGACATTATACACATACGACACCCAAAGGCCAATTAGAGCACTGTAATATGGATGGACTATCAATTATTGGATTAGTGGCAATGGATTTTCCTCTCCAGGGAACCAGTGGAATGACTTCAACAGCTACATTAGTGGATGCTGATGTGTGCGCGTGCGTGCGTGCGTGTGTAACTGGTGGGTAGCTGAAACAAGGTAATGTCAGCGATCTTCAAGCTATTTAAAAGCAATCATGACTGTGAATAGAACTGTGTGTACTGTATGTGTGTGTGTGTGTGTGTGTGTGTGTGTGTGTGTGTGTGTGTGTGTGTGTATGTGTGTGTGTGTGTGTGTGTGTGTGAAGTCCTCTTTTCTCACCCTCTCTCATTTTTCACATATTCCCAGCTGGCTAAACACAACAGTGCCAACCCATTTTAGAGTGTGACATCTCCACGAGACAGAGGGGCCGCTGAGAGAGCACAGAAGGCTCCTGCAGTCTGGAGAGGTTTTAGGGTGATGATGCTTCAGACTGTTAACAGTTTGTCACTTTCTCAGCCTGGACTGTTTTCAACCTCCAGCATGACTACAGCCAACACACACAAACACACACACACACACAGGGTGCGATTTGTAGGGGGCGATGGTGAGGATTTCCCCCCCCTCTGGTTTTACTATCCCTACCTCTGCTAAATTATTTTTATCCCCGGTGGGGACAACATTTATCCCCCTCTGCCCCTCATATTGATTAATGCTACTTCATATAAGTAAAGCGCTGCAACGTGAGAACAGTCTAGTATAATAATCTGACATCAGAAACCCACCGTCACCGTCAGCACTCATGCTGCTGACACAGTGGCTGCGTGATAACTTAATTTGGCCTTGATCATGCAGGACATTTCAGAATGTCGAGTGTGTAATCCATCATAAATGGCTAGTTTCAATGGAAAAGTTAGCTGGAAAACAATAAGGATTCAGTGAAGCATAGGCCTAATAATGTTTTAGAACCTTCAAAATTAGAAAACTGATGCAACTGAGATGGAGGACAACTGCACGTAGAGTAGAACGTAGGCCTATTGTCCGAAGGAACTTATATTAAATGAGGAGATATTTGCTGAATGTCACAAAAAGTGTTACAGAAATTGCTTGGCATCGCTTATTCAATGGCTCTCTACCGAAACACCTGTAGTTTGCGGAGGACGAACGAGAAAGCACTCGTTTGATAAATCAGCCAGTAGGCTAGGCCTAGTAGACAAATAACTTTTAGAAATAATCTGTACTGCAAAAACGAATGTTGGTGGGTATTTAAACTATCTAGCAGGTGTTTTAACAGCTGCAAGAAATAGAAGCTTCATGGTCTTTATGTTCTGGTTCGTAGGCTAAATTATTTTCATAAAACTTCAAGTTGCCCTATAACTTTACTCTCCAAACTCTTCACTGCACTGTATGCAATTAACTGACAGTATGATAGGCTATTTATTTTCTGTAGGCTACAATAAACACATTTATTTTTTCAACTTTTGCAATATTACGCACTTGGCTACTGAACGCAAATCAGCAGGAGAGAGAATGCACGTAGCCTACGCAGCGTGTAGCGCAATGTGTAGGCTATTTGGTTACCAACTTACACTGTTAGCCAATTCACTAACTTAAGACTTCAGTGCCATCATATACAACGTTTTTTTACAAAACAAATACAGAAAGGATGGAGGCAGCAAAAGTAGAGGAGTCATTTCAGATGGGGCAAGAACAAGGTGAATTTGTGAATATTCTCTCATTTTGTTGGAGAGATAGAGCAAGCCATAATAAGCGAGCTGTATTGTTGTCAAAGCCTTACTGGATAACAGGTCTGACACTGGGAGAAATCCTCCCTCACAGATATCGCAGACACTGTTTCTCCCCCACACCATAACGCACAAACATACAGTACTCTCACACATATACATTCACATCAGAAGCGTTCATCCCTTTGCCAGTTTGTTCATCCCTTTGCCAGTTGCAACACTGACACAAAAACAACTCTCCCACATAGCAGCCTGTCATCACTCTCTCTCATAGAGTGGATGAGACAGTGTGAAAATAAAGGAAGAGAGAGAGATGAGGAGAGAGGGATAGAGGTTTAAGTTAGAGAGGTGTTATGATTTGTTTATGTAATGATAGCCCCAGAAATGATAGTGGAAATAGTGTTGTTAAAGTGAAAAATGTCTACATTTTACAATATTGTAAATAATGTAACAAATCTGATATTACACCAATATAAAAAAAGAGGGAGTATATTATAAACAAAGAGGAAAAAGGGAATGTGGAGAAGGGGAGATTTGGAGGCAACAGCCATCAATTACTCAAGCTCTGATGCCACATGAGCTCACACAGGTCTGACGTTCATTACCCAGGGGGCCGAGCGGCGTGCCTCACAGAAGCTCAATGAAGCCTGATCTCATACAGTAGCTGAAGAAAACAGCAGCAAAGAGAATCTCATGCAGATAGACAGATAGAGAGAGAGAGAAAGATAGAGAGAAAGACAGAGAAAGAAAGAGACCAACACACACACATGCCACAATCCGAACTTGTGCCTATAACCTTAGTCCTCCTGATTATACAGATATCAATCACTGTCACTTCACATACCATCACACACTCACCCACACATATAGAAAAGGGTGACAAATCATCTGCCACCTAATACACAGAGAGACAGACTAAGATAGAGACTTCATCATTCTTTAAAGATAAAAAGAAAATTGAGAGGTCTGTGACTTGATGATGCTTGATGGACAGAATACCATCTCTGTATCTGCTCTCCTTCTCTCTCTGTCTCTCTCACACAAACACACACACACAGCCACACACCTACAAACATCCATCAGTACTAACCGAATGTGATCTGACCAGATTTAACAGGGGCATCAGTCTGGCTCTCAAGTGTACTTTTATATAAACAAACACTATCACTGAATTTGTGTCTCACTGAACCTGAGTTCATTCACTACAAAAGACTTTCCAAAAACACACACACACACACACACACACAAAAGACAAACACACAGTGCCATTAGTGTGGTCGAGCGAGCATCAGCCATCCGTTTCCCAAAACAAACAAATCAGAAAAACAACGGCTCCTCCTGATGCGGAGATTAACTGCGGCCATCGCCTGTCGGAATAGCACGCTCTAGCAAACTCGTCCAGAAGGCTTTGTTGACATACAGAGCCACGGGCCAAACTTTCTTCACGGGTTTCCTCTTTCCACATACTGACTGTAAGGACATGTTTGGAGAATCCTCCTTCATAGAGGAAAAGAAAAAAAAAACAATACAATGTTTTAATATTAAAAGTTTCACTTCAACAACAAAAACAGCACTTGTGATGTATTTGTTAGCAGTCCATTTGACGTCAGTCTCTGTGGGTGGCATGACCCTTAACTAACGCACTTGAACTAAAGCTCTGATGGTGGCCGAATCATTGGCATGTTTATTCTAGAGTTGGCCAAAAATAAACAGGTGAAATCGAGATGAGTCCAGTTTTATGAAGATTGTGTGTGCAACCTCATTACCTTTGGGTAGTTAGTTCGACACGTGAACTAACCTCAGCATATCTCAGTCTCATAGCCCTGCACTGATCAGCTATGCACATGCATCCATTATGACGTTAGTGATTTGAAAACATTGGCCTGAGATACTCTTGTGTATCCATTAGGAGCTATGATACTGTATGTGCTTCATCATATTATCTTTTTAAGCACAGGCTCATCTCGCCACATTAAACAAAGAGCCAAGTTTGTTTGTGTCCCCGATGAAATCAATATTCATGATGTCTCTCAAATTAATTGGCTATGCGTTATTTACGCAGCCTGGAGACCCGTCCTGACCTCTTGGAGAGAGAAAAAAAAGAAAATCTCCTTTGATGAGACGCCAGGGTTGCGCTTCACACACAATGGCAATTAACCAGCACGCCTGTCCCCACTGATAATGACCATTATGGGATGTGTGTAAACAATCCATTGTGCATAATGTGAGGTCAAGCTTACAGGGGTCAGGCCTCTGAGGCCTCTCCTCGTTCACACTCTGCCTATCTCTTTGTTTTTCTTGCTATCTATCTCTTTTCTATGTCTTCTTTTTCTCTCTCTCTCTACTCCATCATTTGTTTGTCAGTAATTGGTCGTCTTATTTTTAGAAATTTGAGCATGTGCTCCTTTTAAGACTCAGTGCTCATTACTATGGCAACGGCTTCACATTCTCCACAGATGTGGTTGCCATTGGCCATTAAAGGTGCGCGCGTGTGTGTGTGTGTGTGTGTGTGTGTGTGTGTGTATGTATGTGTGTGTGTGTGTCTACGTGTGTGTATCTACATGTGCTTATATCCAATCACACTGAGGGCAGAAGAATAGAGCAGGGTCCTCTACACTTTGAAGTACCCAGGAAAGAAAAGAAACACAATTAAGATATGCAATGCCCTGACTCCTGTCCTCCTCTGTCAAACTGAACTTTTCTCCCAAGCCCCCTGAAAGGGATCACTGTGATTCATTTGCAAGTAAAAAGAAAGAACTCCTTGGAGGGTAGCGCTCACTATACTAAACAAGGGGAACATCTTAATCCTCTCTGTTTATTTGACCATGTCAGGAAAAGCCTGTCCACCGAGTGCCTGGTCACCTACTAATGCTGCATGTTCTCCTTTGATGTGGACGAAACATGGAGGGAGGCTGGGCTTCTTAGAACACAGTTCTAGTATGATTATCTTGTCGCGTGTGTCTGTGATGTCCACGTGTGTTTGTGTGTGTGTGTGTGTGTGTGTGTGTGTGTGTGTGTGTGTACAGAGTCTGTGGCTGTGGGTGGGCATGTATTACATTATCTTTCCTTGTCGCATGCAATTCCATATGGTGCCGTCTTTTGATCATGTCAGAATGCCTGATGCATCAATGCATACAGAATGCATAGTAATCCTGTATAATGCCACAGTTGCATGTACATATAGACAATTATAATCTATATATTGCACGCAACATTGTGGCATGTGTGTCCATGCTAAATCCTGAACAGGTGTGTGTGTGTGTGTGTGTGTGTGTGTGTGTGTGTGTGTGTGTGTGTGTGAGAGAGAGAGAGAGAGAGAGAGAGAGAGAGAGAGAGAGAGAGAGAGAGAGAGAGAGAGAGAGTGACCAAGTGAGTAACTGAATTGACAATGTTGGACATGATGTACATCTTCAGTACACCCTCTCAATGAAACATAACCTTGGCTACATTTAAAGAGCGTGTTGTTGTCGGGCCCTACGGAAACCTATCTTGGGGATTCAGCATAGATGTTTATGAGGCATATCAAAGAGGGAAAAATATCAATAGCATATACTCCTGGGAGAACTCGCGCTGAAGCCTGTACATAAATGCATCCTACGCCATGGCCTCCACTACATTTATGGAACAGTTACTGCACCTCAGAATGAATACTGAGGACCTTTATGATTCATCACTGGTGATATTTCTATGGGTAAATGTATTCAGTGGCAAGGCCACATAAACTGCAAACGGTTGCTGTGCAACCACAGACATTATTCTGTAGTTAGGGCGGAGCAGACCACTATTTAGTGGCGTATATTCTAAATAATCATAGCATGACATCACATAAATCATGCAAATGGACTAATAAGAAAATAGTTTCGGGGGAAGTGGTGTGTCGTATTTTTAACTCTGTGTATGCATAGGAGATTTTGTTTACTGACTGCCTACAATGCACAATGCATAATGTGTGTGCCTGATTGTGCATGTGTGTGATTCATGCATATTATGTATGCATGTGCTGAATTCTCTCTCTCTCTCTCTGTCTCTCTCTCTCTCTCTCTGTGTGTGTGTGTGTGTGTGTGTGTGTGTGTGAAAGAGTAAGAGAGGGTGGGAGGGAAAAGACTCTCCCAAGGCCGAAATTAGATTGTGTGTGAGAGAGTCAGTCAAGTGTGGCAAAAGTCATCTGTTCTGACACTTTCTGCCTACAGTCCCTCCTCCTGTTCATCACACACACACACACACACACACACACACACACACACACACACAAAGTTCTCACTGGTAGACCCTCTTTGACTGGTAAGAAAAATAGTGCAAATACACAAAAGCCTGTATATACTCTCTTGCATGCACACGCACACACACACATACACACACACACACACATACACCCTCTCAGACATGTCCAGGAAAGATGTGTGGATGAAAGGCTATTTAAACTCTAGAGTGCAGAGGAGATGGTCAGTTGACACCAGACAGAGGACAGGGATACAGGGGATTTATGGAGAATCAAAAACACATTAATACAGGGAGTGGACAGGAGACCTGGACGGTGCTGAGCATACACAAAGAGAGAGACACACACACACACACACACACACACACACACACACATATATATATATATATACACATACAGTACACAATCACAAACATATTCATACACACACACTTACATGCACATATACTTACATGCACACACACACACACACACACATATACTGTACATACACACACACTTACATGCACACACACACACCAGAGGGCAGATCAATGAGCTTCAACAGCTAATCTATGAACATGCCTCAGAGACAATGATGTCATGATCCGGGCCAAGATTATCAATAATGACATCACACACACACACACACACTCACACTCTGTGACGCCCACAGAAAGAAGCAGACGCAGGCATTTGGCTCTGCTGGGGCAAGAGCAGTGTGGGATGTGATGCCTGAGGGAGTACTGAACACCAGAGCACAGCCATCAGCAACACTTCTAACAGGGTCACTCATACCTGGGTAATACAGTATATCTGTGTTTGAAAATATATCAGTATATTTTCATAACAGGTATAGATCCCTCTCGACCCCAACAAGTATGTTCATTTGTGATGTCATGCACACACACACACACACACACACACACACACACACACACACACACACACACACACACACACACACACTCACATTAAATAACTATGATACATATTACATGAGAGAATGTTTACATAGAGAAACTGAATACAGGTGAATGCCTTTTCTCTCTGTGTGTGGAAGGGTGTGTGTGTGTGTATGCATGTTTACTGTGTCACTGAGTCAGGTACCAAAAACTGTATGGGGGTCAAAAGTTTGTATGCATATTTCTCACTCACACACAATGTGTGTGCGTGTGTGTGTGTGTGTGTGTGTGTGTGTGTGTGTGTGTGTGTGTGTGTGTGTGTGTGAGCACGTGTGCACATGTGTGTGTGTGTGTGTGTGTGTGTGTGTGTGTCTGACTCACTGACTGAGTGTGATAATTAGGCCTAATTTGAAAACCAAATGTCAGCGTTTGGTTTGTCGAATGCCACATTAAACACACAAACCTACTCATGTTAAAATACACACGGCAGGTCAAGCAGGCCAAAAGGCACACGCATGCATGCGCACACACACACACACACACACACACACACACACACACACACACACAATTGTTGCCCTCCTGCTGAACGCATTCAATCTGATAACAATCGGATAGAGTGCAGTCAATGCACCACTAAAGAAAACAATGCCTGCTTCCCGTACTTTACTGTTATTGGGTAAATGAGTGCCAGAAATACAGAGACTAAAAAAGAGGACGACAGTGGAGAGAGGGGAGGAGAGAGAGAGAGAGAGAGGGAGAGAGAGAGAGAGAGAGAGAAGAGAGAGAGAGAGAGAGAGAGAGAGAGAGAGAGAGAGAGAAATCCATACGTTAAATCCATCTCACATTACTAATGGTTTCTAACCTCAACTCCTCTCCGGAAGCCACTCTTACACAAGATATGCAAAAATAAACTGTCGAAAGTCGAAAAAACACACACACATACACACATACACACACATCTCTCTCTCTCTCTCTCTCTCTCTCTCTTTCTCTCACTCTTTCTTTCTTGCTCTCTCTCTGGTTATGAAAACCAGCACAGGTGCAGACACACTACCCATTGTGCACTACCCAAGTGCACTTCCTTTTTCTGAACCTGCTGTACTTTTGAAGCCAATCTGGCACACACACACACACACACACACACACACACACACGCACACGCACACAGCTGATTTTGCATCTGGCGCGTGGTTGGCGGCGTGGGGGTGAAGGCTGTGGCTGATTGCGGTGGTGTGATGGCCGGTGATTTGGCTGCCGGCGGTGGCTTTGCAGGGCGCGGTACCTCAGCCTGCGGCGCTGACTCAGACCTCCGCCTCTGCTGCTGATGGAGCTCCGCTGCGCTCTCTCTCTCTCCTCTCTCTCTCTCTCTCCAGCACTCCGCTAATCCACCCTTTCTCCTCCAGAGCCCTCTCTCCCTCTCTCTATCGTTTTTCTCTCACCCTCTCCTCCTTCGTTTCTTCGTTTTCCGATGGCTAAATCTCTCACTGTTCTGTTCTCTCTTATTCTCCCTGTCTCCTCTCTCTCTCTCTCTAACAGGCAGGAGGCCAGATGGAGCCATAGGAAATCAGGTTAAAGGTGATCTGTGGAGAAGCGCTCAGAACATCATAGAGCAGACAGGAAGTGCCACTTCTTTAGTAATGCCCTCTCATAGTAATGGCTTTCTCTCTCTCATCGCTAGATGGCTGATTGTGTTAAAATGGACAGACTGATTCTTTCTTTTCTTGTTTAATGCATGTTGTTAGAGTACCATATTCAATGTAAGGCTGTTCCAGAAATGGTCACCATGTCATATCTACGTATGTTGAACTGAAATATCTTATCATCGTAATTTTTTGTGTTTTTGTTTCTGTTATCACAATGTAAGTTCATTATTTTGCTAGTGTGAAAGGCTACTGCCTAATGGAGACATCGATTGAGGAGCATCATACATTTTTCTCCACGCACAATTTGTACTACAACTCCC
>NC_055969.1:8315287-8317787 GCF_018492685.1 Alosa sapidissima
AAGTAGGTGTGTGTGAAAATAAACTGTTTGTATACAAACACACTTAGACAAACGGGACGATGGTGCTACACAAGATGGGGATGTGACACAAGAGGATATACTCACATCAATGGGAGCCATCCATAAAACATAAGAGTGATGGATTTCACCTGAATGTCACTTAGCTCAGGCACACACACACACACACACACACACACACACACACACACACAAGTAGCCTATATCAAAGCCATGAGTCAGCAGGGAGTATGAAGTGCTGCCCTTAAGTAGCCAGCATTTGTGCTGACCTCTTTTGTGGTCAGCTAACACATGCTGCCCTTCATATGGCTACTCAACTCAGTCTGCGAGTGCGTGTACAGTATGTATGTGTGTGTGAGAGAGCGGAGGGTGTGTAAGATCCCTTAAGCCACGAGCAATTTTCTTACACAGCTGAATTATGCAGAAAAAAAATGTGCAGACAACTTCATAGTGTGTGTGTGTGTGTGTGTGTGTGTGTGTGTGTGTGTGTGTGTGTGTGTGTGTGTGTGTGTGTGTGTGTGTGTGTGTGTGTGTGTGTGTGTGTGTGTGTGTGTGTGTGTGTTTAACTGTCTCCAGTCCTACTAGATGCTACGTTAATCTCCTGATTCCTTGGGTGAGAGTTCAGTGAGGGGATAAAGATTGCGTGATGCTACTATGCCAAGCAAGGATAAATGCACTAAGATGGCACGGGCAAAACACACACACACACACACACACACACACACACACACACACATACACACACACACACACAGTGATCACTCCACTCATGAATCACAGTGTCAGTGTGTGTCCAGAAGAGATTTGTCGCGTACAGGACACTTAAAGCTCCATGAGGAACACTCAGCCCTTAAAGCCTACAGGGGCCAAAAGGGGCAGTATCTGTGTGTGTGTGTGTGCGTCTGCGTGTCTGTGTGCCAGTGTGCGATACAGGGGGTACGATGGCATATTCCAGATGTAAGCAATGCAACACATGAGGCATGTAATTGGGATACACTCTCACAAACAGACATACACACACACACAGATACACACACAGACACACACACATGAAAGCACACACCACATAACACATACGCTCTCACGCACAAACAATGCTACCTTTCTAGGGAGTCACGCAGAGCCTGCCTGTTTCATGAAAATAACAAAAAAGGAAAATGGCTAAGACCTTCTTTGACGGCTTCCTGTGTCCAACAACAACGATAATCATAATAATAATTGCCCGAAAACAAGCTTGTTAAGAGTGCTCCAGTTGTAACACAATCAGAAGTTGATTGGGTGAGAGTACTGGGGTGGACAAAAACACTACACACTATTCAAAAGACTAGATGATTGGCTCACCCACTGAGCTCTCCTGTAACTCCAGTGAAATACATGTGGGGGAGAGAGAGAGAGAGGGATGACAAAGTGAAAAGAAGAGAGTTTGAGAAAGCAGCACTTTGTGTAAACAGAGCTTCATTATCAAAGCTGAAACACTGCCACCTTCCAACAGCCAGGACCTCAGGACCTGGTGCTGCACAATCAAGCAAATACCCCACTGTGCCAGCACTGTGTGTGGTGGGCTCAACAACACACACGTGAGGACACACACACACACACACACACACACACACACACACACACACACACAAACACATGCACGCTCACACACACACACTTGGATAAATATATTTTCTCAGGATGCTGTGCTCTTTGCAAAATAATCCACAGGCCACTGGCATATTGTGTGTAGTAGACTACACACACACACGCACACTAACATAGACACATCCCTGGTTTAAATGGTCTGACACAGCTTTAGTCTACAGATTATGAAGCCATTCAGATGCATAGGGAGCACTTAAACAGAAGGACTTCGAGAGGAACTACCCTCCACCTCCTATTCTCTCTGTTGATAACATCAGTCAGAGTACAGAAGTTCACAGTGTTGTGGATGTCGAGTTTGCAAGGAAAATAGCAAGGAACCCATGGTCCCAATATCCTCCGAGGCCCTGTCCACACGAGAAGGAAAGGTTTTGAAAATGATATTTTCTTTTGTGTTTTTAAAAAAAAGCTTCACGTCATGTGGCGCCCTGCCTGCTTGGATGTTTAAGCAATATGTCACGATTAAGTGTCAGTGGAGCTGGTAAGGATATACCCACAGCTGTGCTGCTGTTTCACTTGTAATTAATGGATCGTTCACGTTGGAGTGATTACCAGCAGTAAAGAGTCAGAGTGGGGATGTGCTGGGATATCACTACACTGGAGTGCCTATCATCCAATCATAAAAAACATAGTTCAATAGCTTGACCTGACCTAACTGTTCTTTAATAGCTAATATTAACACAGTGTGTTTAAAAAGAGGCACTTCAACAGCAACAGCAGGATTGAAGAGTAAACATGAGACAGAGGGATTGACATGAGAGAGAGAGGGAGAGAGAGAGGGATGATAGAGAGAGAGACAGATGAGAGAGGGGGTAAGAAAGACAGAAGGTGAGAGAGG
>NC_055969.1:8327787-8330287 GCF_018492685.1 Alosa sapidissima
AGCATGTTGCTGTGTGTGAGAATGTTTATGCATATGCTGTGTGTGTGTGTGTGTGTGTGTGTGTGTGTGTGTGTGTGTGTGTGTGTGTGTGTGTGTGTGTGTGTGCGTGTCGCTGTCAAACTTAAGGCTTTGTTGTGGAGGTTTCCTGTCCAATCTTTTATGACATGGTTGATGCGGGCATCGTAAAACTTTGGTGCAGGGATTTTGGATGGTGTGCATGTCTGTGTGTGTGTGTGTGTGTGTGTGTGTGTGTGTGAGAGAGGGACTACTTCCATATGCAGCCTGAGGGATTCTCCCTTTATTCATTCTCCCTTTACCAGCATCCTTCTCCTCCACCCATCCCTCCGTCTCTCTCTTTCTCTCCCCCTTTTCTCTGCCCCCCCCCCACACACACACACACACACACACATATTCATATCACATTAGCATTTGATCCTAATCACAGATGTGGGATTCCATCTTGTCTTTTCAGATTACAGAGTGACCACACCACCTACTAAAGGCCAATGACGCATAGCAGCTAATATGCAGACTCCACAGGTCCAGATGAAAAATCATTTTCAATCATAAAGCAGCTCAGTTTAGCCTAAAACCCAGACTTAGCCTCACATAGACAGAGCCTTTCAGGAAGATTATTCAGAAACTGTGTTTGAAAAGCAAATATGTCAATGTCCAGATTATTTATTGGATCATTAGCCTCGACAGGCCAATCTAACAGGCTACTAGACCACTAACCATGACCCTGAGCGTATAACAGCTAATGTAAACCTTGAGTGATTAACCTTGAGTGATTGGATAGCCATGGCAAATTTCTGCTTAGAACTTTATGGAGGCTTTCTGTTCATACTTTAATTGCAGCTGTAACTCAAGCCATCATTAACCCCGTGCTAACACTGTGCGCAGGGGGAGGAGAGCGGATCTAATCCTCTGGTCTGTGTTCTTAAAGCCAGGGGCTTGTGTGATTCTGAGTACGCTTTTAAGAGTGCAGCTCAAGGACACTAAAACAAACTGACCCACCTACAGCAGTAGGTGCAGCAATGCACTAACACATGCGATTCTGTTCATCTGAGGAGAGACAGAGAGAGAGGGGGGGGGGGGGGGAGAGAGACAGAGAGAGAGATGAGAAAGAGAGAGAGAGAGAGAGAGAGAGAGGGGAAAGAGAGAGAGAGAGAGAGAGAGAGAGAGAGGGGGAAAGAGAGAGACAGAGAGAGATGAGAAAGAGAGAGAGAGAGAGAGAGAGAGAGAGGGGGACAAGAGAGAGATTAAAAAAAACACACAGCATGGGAACAGGAGTGCAAAGCAACAGCACGTGTGTGTGACCTCCTATTCCAGCACTGCAGTGACCCCCCCGCTGCCCTTTGCCTTCTTATGCACACTTAGGCAAGTTCGAGCAGCGCTCGCTCTCTCCAGCCCAGAAATCCATTAAGTTGTCAAGGATTGATGTTGAAGAAAAGAGCACGACTTCACCTTCCTTGCCGTGTTGTGTGAGAGGGAAAAAGCCAAACCCACACACGCTTTTCTCCACCATCCCCATTAAAGGGCAACAAAGCAAAACAAGCGTCTTTCTCCAGACCTCCATCAGCCTTTTCCTCCACCCGGCTACCACAAATGAACCCTGGGAGGCTCGTATTATGTGCTTATGTTGTTCTCAGGCAGGATCCGGGTCCTCTATTGAAATGGGATGCTGGGCTACAGTGGGGTCTTAATAATGGGGGGGGGGGGAGGAAATGAAGTGGGTATGCGCAGGCCTTTCTGTGGGGTGACTCAGTTCACACGGAGGCATGTTTCGTTTAAAAGCATTCTCACACCCCGGCTCTGTGCCCCGTGGGAGAGGAACTCACATGGGGAGGGGAGGGAGAGGAGGGAGGGAGAGAGAGATGAGGGGGGAGAGAAAATAGTTGCTAGTTGTGGATAAGTGGATGAGTGTGTGAATCCTGTCTTCAGCCCACAACATGTTACGGAAAGGATGCCAGATTATCTGCTGTGAAGCGGAGGGAAGTCAGACACACACACACACACACACACACACACACACACACTCATACACCGATGTCCCTCACAGACTGTATCTTAACTCCCACACACAGATATGCTTTTATTTCTTCTCCTCTGTCCCCATTCTCTCGCACATGTTCTTTACATGCATTCACAACCTGTCCACACGCCCCCACAGACACTAACACATCTCGCTATATACGAGTGGACATGAGCACACTCACACACACACACACACACACACACACACACACACACACACACACAAGCAAGATAAAAACAATATCTTGTGCAACATCCTGTGTCAGAGCAGCTTACATGGTTGTGAAAAGAACTGTCGGTTTTGGGAAAAAGGGTTTTAGTTTGCAGTTGGACTCCAGTATTTAATATATGTGTGATATCTTAGTTACACATAAAAACAAGCACACACACACACACACACACACACACACACACACACACACACAGAGCACTGTGATGGCTGCTTTTAATATTATTGTGATGT
>NC_055969.1:8345287-8347787 GCF_018492685.1 Alosa sapidissima
CTCTCTCTCTCTCTCTCTCTCTCTCTCTCTCTCTATGCCTCAAGCCTTGGACGATGGGCGGAGGCTGGACAACGGGGTCGGACAACTGGCTCAGATGGAGACCCAACAGGCCAAGAGCAGGAATGAGCACACAGCTGTTGCACATCACCATCACCCAAGGGCAAAGTGTGTGTGTGTGTGTGTGTGTGTGTGTGTGTATGTGAGTGAGAGAGAGAGAGAGACAGAGACAGAGAAAGAGAGAGAGAGTCTGTCCAATCTCCCATTTAAAAAACACAGAAATGTGATTCAGCACTAAGGGCAGTCAGGTTGGCCGGCTGTATTATCCCCCCCTTCCCCCTCCCCCGTCACCCCTCCCCCGTCACCCCTCCAACCCTCCAACCGAGGGTGAGTCACATTTTTATCGCCTCGCCTGTTCTCCGCCAACCAAAATAACCCAAAACAGACAGCCCCCTAACATTATTGTATCATTATATTATTGCTCTTCCTTTCAGGCTGCCATCAGTGAGTCATCTGTTTTCTTGCTCATTCTCTCTCTCTCTCTCTCTCTCTCTCATCCAAGACATCAACAGTGCACCTCTGCGCAGCGTCTTGCTGGATGCGTCAGCGTAAACAACAACAACAAAAAAAAGCAACACAGTAAAGTTCAGAAAATAAACATAAATAAACAAAAACACACAATTGCACAAACATGACATGAGTCGATGGGATGAGGCTGGCCTGGCAGCCTGAGAGTGTCTCCGATGGTCCACATCAGCAGCAGCAGTGATGGGGGAGATGAGATGAAAATAAACCCAAAGCAAAACATAAACAAAAACATGACTCTAATGAGCTGCATTGGCCTTGAGAACGCAGATGAGGAAGATGAGGAGGAGGAAGAGGGAGATGAGGAGGAAGAAGAAGAAGAAGAAGAAGAAGAAGAAGAAGAAGAAGGAAAAAAAGAAAGAAAAAAAGTGAACTAGACTAAACAGCAAAGCAATTATGTAAAAAATCACATTAGAGCAATAATATCTTAATGCTAAGGGCTGTTTTTCTGCCCGGGTCATTAGACTGTTAATGTGAGTGTGTGTGTGTGTGTGTGTGTGTGTGTGTGTGTGTGTGTGTATGTGCCTGTGTGTGCTTGTGCACATACAAACACTAACAAAGTGCCCAAGCTTACCATTGAGAGATATGAAACCAGACGGGAGAATATATATATGGCAGAATTATGAAGCATAATAAACCATAAAAGTAGAGTTGGCACTCTCTCTTAAATCGATCACATTATACAAGCTAACCATTTTACAGAGAGAGAGCGAGAGAGAGATGGATAGATAGAGAAGGGGGAAAGAGAGATGGAGAGAGGGAGCGAGAAAGTCCTCGCCTCTCACTCCATTTCTGTCCCCAGACAGCAGAACTGCCAGAGAACCCATCATTTTTACATTCATCTCTTCCTCTCCGCCACGACGATGTATTTTACCACTTTCTCTTTTTTTTCCGCACTCTTCCTCCACCTCTCTTCCTCCACCTCTCTTCCTCCCACTTTCCCATCAGGCGCCGTAGAAAAAGTAATTTAGGAGAGAAATGTAGCATGCGGGCAAGCGGGCGGACGGCTGGGATGAGAGGAGAGATAAAGATACGTCTTTCCTTCTAACGCTCTTTCTCTCTCTCACACACTCTCACTCTCTCTATCTGGCCCGCTCCCTCTGGGCCTGACAAAGGAATTATGGGATAGCACGGCTATGACAGGACTGGGCGGGGAAACGTGATAGAGTGGCGGGCCGGGCTCAGGACACAATCCCCACCACTCTATTAAAAGCCATCTATCACCAAAACACACACACACACACACACACACACACACACACACACACACACACTCTCTCTCTCTTCATGCACAAACCACTACCTGCACTAACACATTGCCTCTGGTATCTATCACCCACTAATATTGTCTCACACACCGTGACTATTCCTGCTTAATGTGGAATAACGAGCACCTGAGATGATTGGATTTTGATTCTCTACACTATAACGGAGGGCGGTGGATGGAGGTGGAGGTGGTATGGGGATGGAGTGGAGGTGGAGAGGTGGTGGGTGTCGGCAGTGCAGACTTACGGTGTGGAACGCTCTCTCTCTCTCTCTCTCTCTCTCTCTCTCTCTCTCTCTGAGCAGATGAGATTGATTCAGAGGGCGCCTTGCGAGGAGGCTTGGGCATGTGGTGTTGGAATGGGATCGGCTAGGAAGGGCTCTGTCTGGCCCGATAAGTGCTTAAATTAATTGCATTACCTCGAGAAACTTCATTAGCAGGGACGGCGGCACACAAATACCATTTGCAAATTAACACATGGGTCCATGCCCACAAACGAAAGAATTAACCAACGAATGGACATGCACACACATAACACACACACACACACACACACACACACACACATAATGCATGCACTCACACGCCCTGCGCCCACTCAAACTTGTCCACCATTTAAACTCAACTTACAAAGCCAGCACACCCATAGCCTCC
>NC_055969.1:8350287-8375287 GCF_018492685.1 Alosa sapidissima
AGAGGACAGTGTGTGTGTGTGTGTGTGTGTGTGCAAGAGAGAGAGGAGATGCAAAAGACATGTCCACTAAACTTGCTTGAATGGACTTGGAATCCATACATGATAGGTTGCAATGGACTTGGAATCGATACATGATAGGTTGCAATGGACTTGGAATCCATACATGATAAGTTGCAGTGGACACACAGCTGAGTAACAGAGGGAGTGTGAGAGGGCATAAATATGGAGAGGAAGACGAGTGATCCAGTCAAAGACACAAAGAGACACTTTCAGCAAATGTCAGGAAATGCCACACGCTTTCATATGGTAAAGGAGCCAAAGGACAGACTTAAGAGTGCCCCCCCCCCCACACACACACACCCTAACCCCCCCCCCACACACACACACACACCCCTGCAGTGCATTATGCATATGTGAGAAAGAAACAAGCCCGAAACGCTGACAACCAAAGAATTAAAGAGGTCATAGAGCATTAAGCTTGTCAGGAGCAACAGGGCACATGTCCGTGACCTTCCATACGCCAAGATGGACAAGGTCAATCTAAATACAGTCCATCTATCCCCTTACCTCCCCCACTACCCCCAACAACATACATGAAAAATCCATCCATAAGATAGCCCCCAGTCAGTCTCACTCACATAAAAAGCAATCACACACACACCGGTTTTAATCAGACAGACACATATGACATGATGATATGCTATACCAAGCTCATCATCAGAGCTTTAGCTTAGAAGCTTGTATTGATTTATCACCTATCTGACCACCACACAGTTGAATATATTCTCAGAACCCAAACACAAGTTCAATGGTGAACGCATGCATGCACCATCATATTTTTAGTGTGTTTTGGTGCTTCGAGACATAGTTTTGTTTTTTTGCCATTGATGAAGTGGAGCGGGAACTATTTGCTGTTTGTAATGAGATTTGACTGAAAGTGACAGAGAGCGAAAGTGAGTCAGTGACGCGAAGGGGTTGGAGCGTCACTGGCTTTTATTTTGGTTTTGGGCCAAAAACAAAAAATCACATGTGGGCTAAACATGTGACGCTTTGATGCAATCTGTCGACTTCTATTGACTCACCTCCTTTTCCCCCCAAAGGGACGATCGCGCTTCACAAAACAAATGAGGTCGGCGACCTCAACATGAGCTCAGAAGTCTTCGCCGTTTACACGAGGAGAGCGGTCAGCACGGAGATTAACCAGACTCCGGTCATCCAGTTTTCCTTTTCCCTTTTGAGACAAAGAGACCTTGAAGATAAATGGAGCAGAGTGAACTTAATAAACCTTAAGAAAAGTGACCGATCCGTTTAATGAAGCGCTTTAAGTGCCTGGTTGTGATAGGCTTCCTTGTATTCAGATGGAGTGGAGGCTTTGAACGCTAAATCGACGCCACCAGGATAGAGATATGACTGAGGAGTGGAATGAATACTGTACAGCAGAGGGACCAAAGAGGTGGACAGGGACAAGGAAAGCAATTACAACATCGTAGTAAGGGCCAATAGCTGTCTTTCTCTATATCCTGGTGTTACATTAATTGTTGTAAAGAAAAAAAAACACAGATGATATGGCACTGTTTATGCTGCGTTTGCCATTGCCAGTCCACAGAAGCCGCATGCTATACCTGCTCTTTTTCTATAATTTACCTGAAGTTTATCTCCTAGTTGGTGCTTTTCTTCGTTCCTTGATCGTAACATGTGGTGCCCACAATTGAATCGTTCGATCACACGTCTGAAACAGGGACAAATGATTTCAGTTGAGGACTGTGGAGGTCCGGGAGAGATGAGAGATGTTGAACTAGCAGCTTGGGGCCATTCACCCCGGACCCTCTCACTCTCTCTCTCTCTCTCTCTCTCTCTCTCTCTCTCTCTCTCTCTCTCCGCCTGAGGGGTTTTTGTGCTGAAGCATCCCGTCCGAGTCCTACACAGTCCCCCTCGTGAGGAGCGGCCGTTTCACATGACAGCTCAGGGCTCCGGGGCGCCGGTTCTGGAGCCTGCCGGGCCTGGTGGGACCGCCCTTATCGCCTTCTCCACGCGTCTGCTCCACACACACTCTAGCGACCCAGAGCGGGGGTCTGCTGAGGGCAGGACATGAATATGAATGTGGGTATTAGCCGCTAATGTAGTGCAGCTCTCTGGATGCTGTCGCGTGGAGAGAACCATGGGAGGAACCCAGTGCTTTTAAAACTCGCAGGCAGCCAGATGGGCTACACAGTGATGGGCAAAATACAGCAGTGGCTTCAGCCTTTCGTTTCCAGGCACGTCTCTCATTCACAAGAGTAAACATCTCAGAGCTCTAATCCAATTCCACTTGATGAGGCTCAGTCATTATCGTTCTGCAGACGAGGTATTCTAGGCCGATAAGTCACGCAAAATTGAGTTTGGGTCATAAAAACGTGGCTGTCCTGCAGTCGCTATCATTAAGCATCACTGATGGCGGTGTTAAGGCAGCAGGGAGTGATGTCTGTTCGCTCCCATGGCTCCGTGCTAGGTCTGATCTCATTACGTTTACGTTTTGTCAGGTAATATTAGCATCCGCTGTTTATCTTGTGTCCGATAAACGGTCAACACCGTGGTTGGAATGTGTTGGGGTCATCACGTCTCCATCTCCATCCGCCCCATAGCTCCACCTTCCCCATAAAATGCCCCATTTTTGGGGTTTAACTGCACTTTAGGATTAGGGACGGTAGTAGTGCTATTGCATCCTACCCCTTACGTCCTATGTGCAAACAGATATATAGACTAATGCAGCATAGGACAAAACCAAGCATGTGTAGAATTGACACACATACAGTATACACACATAGCATACACATACACCGTACACACAAAGACACACACACACACACACACACACACACACACAGACACACACACCAACACTCAGATCATCAAATTAGCCTTTTGAAAAGAGGTTAACTCTGACATTAAAGTGTCTCCCGTGTGTCTGGCTGTGATCAGGCCATGCCTCCGCTCTTCTTCCCCGCGCTGCTATTTTTACACATCTGAAGTTCCCCCACTGCCTGGACGGGGCTGCACTTCAAGGCTCAATTAGGAGCTGTGGAGAGGAACTCGTTAACCAGCATCCTGCGCTACGCAGCGCCCTCCCCAAAAGCACAGGCGGCGCCCAGGAGGGCACACTGAGCATGAGAGAGACAGGGCAGCAGGAGAGGAGGAAAAAAAGGCAAATGACCTCGTACTTCCCAAACTTAATCTCTCTAAACCCCAGTACTACGTAAATGGAGTCAGGCTCGATTCAGTGGAGCTTCCTGAACAGGGTGGTCTGGTAATAAAGGAGGATTTTAATATGGAGCCGTTTTTACACTGGTTGATGGATAGTGCTGGGAGTTGCGTGTTTTGGAGTCGACTGTATGGACGGAGTGGTACCGGAGTGACCCCTACATCCTGTCTGTCTGCTCCCACTTCTGTTTTTGAGCACAGATTCTCCGGCTTGGTGTTGACCTTGGAGCTTTAAATACACATGGTTTCCTTAGTCTTTTTCCTCTCTGTTGTCTGTCTTTTATGGCTCTCTTGTGTCATCTCTCTCCGCCATGACAGCTACCCCGACTGATGAGAGGGCGATGGGTGACGGCACATTAACTCCAGTGTGCTAATGCTACAACATCTGAGGCATGTGAGACGATTCTCATACCTCTCTCCTCTTCTTTCCTCCCCTCTCTTTATCACTTCTTCCCACCATATTCTCTCTCTCTCTCTCTCTCACTCTCCAAAGCATCCCAGAGAACAGACAACTCTGACTGGCCCTGGTCTGGCCCTGGTCTGGTGTGGACCTGGCACAGATCTGCAAGGCGCATCTGCTCCGCTCCGCTTATCAGCTGTCTGGTGTCGGCTGCGTCCGGCTCACTCATGACTCATCTTCCCAGTGATGAGTGGGCGACGGCTCTGGGTGCTTTATGCTACATTAGCTCCCGGGTGCTAATGCTCCACATGCTCCGTGCCTCCTGAGGTAAATGAGAGCTACATGTCCACCATGATACGTGTGGCCACTCATGCAGCCTCTCTGAGTGTGTGTCTGTGTGTGTGTGTGTGTGTGTGTGTGTCTGTGTGTATGTGTGTGTGTGTGTGTGTGTGTATCCGTGTGTGTGTGTGTGTGTGTGTGTGTGTGTGTGTGTGTGTGTGATGAGCTCATTCCCACCAGTTCCCGTTCTATGCCAATAGCTCTTCGACAGGCTAGAGGAGAGAGGGCCCATTTTAGGTGAGATACAGGCCAAATGGACAACCTTAGCATGTGCCTATTAAAATTCACAGCTGGACTCCGACCAGAACGCGGCTCTGCCAAACGGCCCCAGAGCTGCACTGTAATTTCACAAAAAAAAAACACAGGCTGATCAAATTCTGGCCTGGGCCTGAAGTAGGAAAGCGTTATGAAACCCAGAACTCTGCACAGAGCCATGATGACAGTGCAGTTATCTCCCAGCTCTGGAAGACATATTGATCCTGCTCTCTGATACCACTCATGTTTCAGTAAGCCATAACGATTTAATGCAATGACTCAACAGTCTTAGTTTCCGCTAGTTCAATTTTGCAGAGGATGAAGATCTGAAGAGAAGAGAGATGAGAATGTAGCCTAGAAATCTAGATGCACCCTAGCGGCAGCAAATTATATAAACACACACACACACAGACACACTCTCAGACAGACTGCATGAGTGGCCGCAAATTATATTTGCTGCCAGGGCTAGTCTAGCAACTCTCCGTTGGCTTGTGAGCTCGAAAAATTAAACTTCTATCAGGCGAATCAAATCGTGTATAGGGTCGTTAGGTGGGCTTAACATAATGATTGATGACAGAGTTGCAACGGTTTGGCTTGAATTCCCTGCTACTTGAAAACAAATAAGATGGATGTTGATGTTGGCGAACAGTGTGACACAAGTTAAGCTTTTATGAAGTTGGCAAAAGTTTGAACTAGCCAACTAGCTCCGCTGGTGGGAAACGTATGGGACTCATAGCGCTGTCCTACTGCGTGCAGAGGGAATTTGATCTGACTGAGCACTGTGAACGGTGAGTGCCCAGACCCTACATTTTAATGTGGGTCTGGCTCGTCAGGCTAATGAGAATGGCCATAACAGAGTGCTTCCCAGCGCCGGGGTCAAGCAGTGTGCTTCCCAGCGCCGGGGTCAAGCAGTGTGAGAAGTCGAGCAGAGTTGGGAAAGACCCCGCCGTCTCTGTCGCTGTGATGTCACTGTCTCTGTCATTTTTGGCTGTGTGCTTGTCGTCGGGGTAACAATGGATCTGGTGTTATGGAGAACAGGAAGAGTCTGGTAAAAGAGATTTCATAGTGTGCGTGTGTGTGTGTGTGTGTGTGTGTGTGTGTGTGTGTGTGTGTGTGTGTACTGAAAAACACTTTCTGTGATTAATTATGGATCAAGCGATGCGGCAGCAGTCCCTCAGAAACGGCTCCAGCTCCGCGCCCCCTGCTCCGCTCTGCCTGCTAACGCTGTGGAAAAGCTAAAAGTGCGACAGAGATGATGTCAAAAGCCATCTGGTCGGAGGATTATAACTCTATTTCTGCTCTCGAGAAACATTGCACAGTAATCTCCATATCTCACTCCGATGCCGTTCACCCCACCTCCCCCAGATGGAGATTCATAGTCATGGGCCCTCATCAGGGTGAGCCCCTGGGGGAAGCCAAGATCTCGTTTCAGCATCACTTGGTGCCACCGAGAGATCAGTCACCAGCGCGTCCAGCACTTGTGCCCATTACCGCTCACCGCTCACCACTCACGTCCTCGCGGTCATCGCTTGAGCTGCCCATCCAGCGGTCACCACAGGAGAAACTAATAACATTCCCCTGTGATAATGCCACTGCGCCATATAACAGGAGTAATCCAGGAAGCAATCGCAGGGCTGGACAATTCAATAACCTCGGCTGGAGCGGTGACCAGAGCATAACCCGACCTCCGCAGCCCACGGCCCCACCACCAGACCCACACGGCGCACACACGGCCCCAAATGGAATCCAGAAGAGAGAAAAGGAAGGAGAGAGAGAGAGAGAGGGAGAGAAAGAGAGAGAGAAAGAGAGAGAAAGGGAGAGAGAGAGAGAGAGAGAGAGAGGGAGAGAGAGAAAGAGGGAGAGAAAGAGGGAGAGGGAGAGAGAGAGAGAGAAGAGAAACAGAGAGAGTCGCTAACAGTGAGATTACCCCACTAATGGTGCCATGAACTTGGCATTGTCCCCAGCCCTATTATGCCAGCTTGACACTTCTCTGAACTATGAGGGAAATGGCTGGCAGAGGGCACAGGCTTTCACAGAAGCATGCGAGTGGATGTGTGTGTGTGTGTGTGTGTGTGTGTGTGTGTTTGAGGGGGAGGGGAAACGACAACAGGAAAATCGGAATAATTTCTAAAAGTACCCGTCTCGTCTTTCCGTCTCTCCCGACCTCCACCGCCTCTCGTCCCAGCACAGAACATCCCCCCCACTGTCCTCGAAAAACAGAGAGCTGGTAATTTCATGATCCCGCCAACAGACCTAATCCCCTAATGCGATTGAGTGAAGTCAGAAGTCTATAATATTAATGGCAGATCTGAAAAGAGATGTGGGGGGTGGGACAGCAGAATGACAGAATGATAGATGGATAGAGAGAGAGAGAGAGAGAGAGAGAGAGAGAGAGAAAAGCTGCACCACAAAAACCAGCAAAGACGGAAAAATCATTGGAGAGAGGGCAGACAGATCAAGAAAGAAAGAGAGAAAGAAAAAGAGAGGGAGATAAAGGAGAAAATGAAGACTATTGAGTGTCAATGTCAACCATTCCTCAGGACTCCTATTTTATTATTTTGTCTCCCAAAGACGATTTGCTCTGTCAAAGCCTTCCATTTCATGGCGTTTTGTGGCCCATTAATTCGGTTAATTGCGAGGCAGAGCACGCTCAGGTCGCGGCGGCTCTCTCTGTCGTCTTTGTGTTCCTCTCCGTGAGGTGACATTCATGCGGTCCTCCCATTCCAAACCTCCCCGAGTGCTCACGCAAACCCGTCCATCTCGGGCAAATCTACCACTTTAATCCCAGCGCACACAAAAGCACTAGATAACACCACACCACGATGGACAATCTGCTCACTGAACTACAAACCAGAGATTCTCTGAATGTCTCTCTTTAATATCATTAATAACAACAATGACAGTCAATGTTGCTTTCACCTCAACATTGTCACTACCTCCCAGTCACAGAATATAATTTCCAATTACTTTTTGACAAAAGGACAGAAATACATTATAGGCCTGTTGTTATAATACTTTCAAATACTCACTGATGTTACTTACAGTAGGTGACAAACACACTATGCAGGAAGAGTTATGTTGACTGACATACTGTATGCTGTAATATTCTAATAGTTGATAGTGAATCTGGCCTCAGATCCACAGCTCTAGTCCTGTGAAGAGGAAGGCCACTAGTGTAGAGTGGGTCCACTAACACCATCAGCTGCTGGCATTAGTCATGAGAGAGCTGAGGGAGTGGACAGACCACTTAGATCAATGCTTTCAGCTGATCCATTAGCTTCAACTGGACACCCCAAACCCACAAATCTTGATTTAGCCATTAGCTTCTGTGTGTGTTTTAGTCCAAATGCCCGAGCGAAGTCTCTCTTGCATTGACTTAACAGTCTTAAACAGTCAGTGGAGAAGTCTTAAAAGTCTGTTTGTCTTCTTAGAGCATGGCTTTTATTGGCTCTTCAGAGAGTAAGATGGAGAGAGAAGGGGCGGGTGTGTGTGTGTGTGTGTGTGTGTGTGACTGTGTGACTATGCGCCAGGTTGGCTCATTGTGCATCAGCTTTCAGCATGTCCGTTGACCACAGATGATATTGATTTACATTCATCTCTCAATAGGGCCAGAACGCCTGCACAGCATTTCACACACACACACACACACACACCCTGAAACTCACACACACACACAAACACACACTGGATCGATTAGAAGTACAAAACCAAAGGTAACGGGAGAAAGACACGGGAAGGAGGAAATCGAGAGTGGCGAACACAGAGAGAGAAAAAAAATGGGAAAATAAACAGAGAGAGCACACAGAACCTCTTGAATAAACGAGTATCTGCTCCAGCCGAGCCGAGCCTCAAATGAGCAGTGATAACCCACGTCCTGCACGACTCCTGTATCCTCTATGTTGGTAAACCACACAGACTTCAACACTGGCACGTCAGATAACACACTGCCTCCCATTCCTCCGCTGGTGAACACACACAGCAGGATGTAACTAATAGCAGAACCCACACAGAAATCACCGCTGTGCTGCCAAGGTTAAACCGTCTATTCCATCAACTAAGAAAATAAAGTACGAGAGGGAAGAGTGATCATATGTTTTGCTGTTCACCTTTCAACTTCTGGAGGCTATGATTATGAAATCCAAATTTCTCTCCTCTTCCACATATTCCCTTTCATCCCCTTTTCCCCCTTTTCCTCCTTTCATATTCCCTTTCTTCCGTCGCTGGTTCTCACCCAACTTGGTCCCAGTCTTTGCCTCTGGATCTCAAAGCTACTGGCTGTTCACTTGTCTCCTCTCATGTGAGTGAGCACACACACGCGCGCGCGCACGCACACACGCACGCACACACGCACGCACACACACACACACGCACTTAAAGACACACTCACAGACACCGACACAATGAAAAATAAATGAATGTAACAAATGTATCAAATATTATATCAAATAGATGAAATATTAAGAATCAACATTTGCGATTAGGCCACTGTACATTTATTCTGCTGGAGAGCAAACACTTCCCAAGTCATTACTCAGCTTAATCAGAGGTGAACAATGTCAACAGTGTACTGCCTGCTGCTGGAAGGGTCTGCTGCTGCAGCTCTGTTTCAACTGCTCTTTGGTTACAATCTATCTATCTAATCAATCCTTTCTAGGCAGCCAGGTCAGTTTCCACCTTCCTATGGCCAGGCTGTACTCACTGAGTCTGTGCATTGTCAAGGCTTTTTAAAGCTTACGGTATATTAAGATATTGAGATGCAGGGATACATTACGTTATTGATACTAAGGGGCCAAAAGGGTTATTGATACTTAAGGGGCCAAAGACCATTCAAGTTTGTGTTGGGTTTTGGTGACCTGGTGGTCTTCTCTCGCATAATGTGTTCAATTAAGCACCACCCCTCCACCCCAGCTCCACGACACACACAGTATAAAGTGTAGAGCCAATTGAATGAGTTTGATAAAGAGTAATAAGAGAACTCAAAGGCAAGAAAGAAAGCACAAAACAGTACAATAGAGAAAAGGTGACGCGAGAGGGTAAAAAGATCTGAGAAATAAATGACGACAGAAAAACATCTGGATAGATGTGAGATTCCCTATGCACTACCAGTCTGCTTCACAGAGAAGCCCGACTCCAATCATAGCTCGGGTGACATCCAGCCCACTAATTACATCAAAGTAATGTAGAGAGAATGCTTACAAAGAACGTCCATGAAGTGAGCAGTCAGTGTCTCTGGAGAAACAAGATTGTGTGTAACAGCTTACAGTACACACACACACACAAACACACACACACACACACACACACGTAGTCAGGCAGACTGAGAGAGTCATCCCCAGCTGTGGGTGTTCCCTCCAGCTGGGACTGGTGTGTGTGTGTGTGTGTGTGTGTGTGCGTGTGTGTGTGCGTGCGTGTGTGTGTGTGTGTGTGTGTGTGTGTGTGTGTGTGTGTGTGTGTGTGTGTTAGACATAGTGACTCCAGATCCCTAATGGCTCTGGGTTTAACGCCAAACCCCAATAGCCTCATCATTCCCTGCTGAGATTCTCTATCTATACCTCAAACACAAACACAAACACACAAACACACACACACACACACACACACACAGAGACAGCGAGAATTTCTACCATTCTGCACACCAGCACACATGAGATGTTGTTATGTGCCCTCTTCTCATCTCTACACACACGCACGCACGCACGCACACATGCACGCACAAACACATTCGGCCCCCTGATGTAAGTATGCATGCATGGTGCTCCATCCTGGGTGTCCATTAAGGGTAGTAGAGGGTGTGGGTTATTGAGTGGAACACACACTAAACCCTACTGAGACCAGTCTGAGTGGCTCCCAGTCATATAGCTACTCTAAATTCACTTTCTCTCTCTCTCTCACACACACACACAAACATATATATATATATATATATATATATACACACAACATGTTCTCTTTCTCTCCCTCTGTATTGTCCTGAATCTCTAATGGGGCACACACACACACACACGGCGTAATAGCTCTCTCTCCATGTCTCCCACGTAGCAAAGCTATCATGCTAAAGGGCTCTTCACCCCTCCTGCTGAGGGCCTGCACCATTATGATTATGGCTGCAATACATTATGGCCACTGCTGCGCCTGCACATGTGCCGTGCGTGTCAGTGCCTGTGTGTGTGTGTGTGTTTACAATTTAAGCTTTTCAATCTCATATACTAATTGTCTTAAGGCATGCATGCAGGTATTCACACACATTGCACATAAATATAAACTCATCAACATAAAACACATGCATGCATGCACGCATACACACACACACACATACATTCGTACAGCCCAGCCCCCACACAGGCATCTTAACCTAGGCGACCCCACTCAAGTGTGTAGGAACAGAAATGTGTCTAGAGATTGGAGAAATGAAGTCTCAGCCAGTCGGGAGTAGAGTCAGAAATCTCAGAGAGCTTCATTCACGGAATCCGGAGACCTACGTTGTGTTGCTAACAGACGCAGTCTGATGTTACAAACAAGGACACACTTTTCTTACCCTCAGGACAAACCAGACAAGACATGACATCTCCATTAATGGTACGCAAACCATTTTACGACCTGGTTACTCAAGAAGTTGACCATATCTATAAGGTTGTATCCCCTAACGACCGAGATCTATGGAATCCAGTCAAGATTGACCCCAAGACAGTAAATAAGGTCTTGGGTGCCAGCCCGCCGGAGCAGAGGCCTGGCCGTCCTTCTCTAAGGCACACACAAGCAGCATGATTTCACAAACACCTTGAACATGGCATTCCACAGGTGCTGTCTCATAAATCTCTCCTACTTCCTGCTTACAGCAGCATCTCCCTCTTTAACATGTTCACAGAGCACACCAAAAGAGTAAATGGATGAATATAGCACACACATATATGGTAAACACCTTTAAGGCCAAAGTCTCTTACTACTAGTGCCACACACAATGTAATGCACATCAACACACATTTTTGCACACATGCACACAGGTCACTTAAAATAAATGGTGTGTGTATGTGAGTGAGAGAGAGGACATTAATGACAGTGATTCTAGGAGTAACAAAGCTCCATTAGACAATCTCTCATCGGTTAATCTTCCTAGATAAAAAAAGGGCAAAGCAAATGACTAGGAACGGCTTAAAGCCATCGCCAGGAGGACACACACACACACATATACACAAACATAGCATAAACAGCTTGTGCGCATGAAAAAGCACACTCACACAGACACACACACCATAAAAAAACTTGTGTGCTTGAAAAAACACACTCACACACACACACACACACACACACACACACACACACACACACACACACACTGAGGCTTTACCGGTATTTGTTATATAACCGCAGAGGGTCATATAGGGGTGCATATTCATGTGCAGTAGAAGGCCCATTCCTGGAAAACCTCTGGCGGTGCAAACCTGAGCCTCCTCTGCCAGCCCGGTCCCTCAACACGGGCAGCTGTACTGTAATTTAAAAGCCCTCGGCACAGCACGAGCCCACAAAAACATCACACACGGCACCCGGCCCAGCGCAGCTCAGCACAGCTCCCCGCCTCACAACATCCCAATACAAGCCAAATACAAGCATGCAAGAGCACAGGAACGTGGCTGTACAGTGCACACACACACACTTTCATAGAAGTACAAGTGTACACACACACACACACACACACACAGCTTTATACACAAGACGTTTTTGTGCTAGATGGATAAAGTTGGCTTGACAAATACCACAGAGGTTGAGGAGCATAATACTAAGATTGAAATAGAAAATCCATCCATCTTTTGCTCTCTCTCTTTCCTTTTCCCTCTCTCTCTCTCTCTCTCTCTCTCTCACACACACACAATCTGCATACTGTCCATTCCCTAGAGAGTCAAGCCAAATGAGGCATAAGACCTATATCTGACATCTGGAATAAAACGCCTTTGTGCATATGTGTGTATGCATATACATTATGCATCTGGGTATCTGTGTGTGTGCATGCGTGTGTGTGTATGTGATCTGCTCATTAAGATATTACACTGTCTGTGTGTTGAGTAGTGTTCAAGTATGTCTTATTTCTTATGCAATAGGCACATAATTCCCACATCTAACCCAGCATGGGTTATTTTTATACTACCAAATATTACATAGTCGTTATGATTATAAATAAATAAGCACAAAGAAAAAAAACAGAGAAAAAATATAGATACATACATATTAATAAACGGCTATATACAGCATAAATTTAGACACTGTGGTTGTTATTTGTTTGCTTGTTAGCTAACTTGTTTACTGGCTGGACAGATGTTGCCCACCATCAGCGTGTATTCCTCAGCTCTGAGCGTTGGCAGCCATGTTTAGGTTGGCCAGCTAATAGAAGAGCTGGTTGGGAGAGGGACTGAAGTGGAGGGTCTTTGAAGAGAGGGATTGGTCTCGTCTCCCATGGAGATCACAGCCAGAGATAGAAGCTCTTCGCTCCAATCAAGCGCTTGAACTGATTTTGATAGAACACTAATTGCTAGCCTCACCACAGTCTCATACTACAGCTCACCACCATTCACCAGAGCTCAGCATCAAACCTTACGGGGTGTGTGGAGGACAGGCTAACGACAATGTGTCACAAGTTGCTATGATTCAACAGCAGCAAACGCTAACCTCAAAAAACACAGAGCAAAGGTCTATACTATAGGTTGGTAGTTGGTAGATTACACCGTTGTTTTAACTTATCACTGATTAATCTATTCAATCAATGTATGAGTGCCTTATAGAATCTCACTTAGTGTGTGATTCCTCAGATGGTGTGTGTGTGTCAGATGACACTTCATCAGATGTTTAAATTAGTTAACACACACACACACACACACACACACACACACACACACACACACACAAACACAGCTAAATGACGAGGAGAAGTAATTCCTGCTGCAGCCTCACTGAACAGGGTAATGATGTGATGTATCACAGATGTACCCAAATGGTGGCAATTGACAGCTTTGCTCTATTAAGCAGCTTCATTGTTGTGTGTTTGTGTGTGCGTGCGTGTGTGTGTGTGTGTGTGTGTGCGTGCGTGCGTGTGTGTTTGAGAAAGAGACAGTGAAGGAGACAAACTGTGAGAAGTGTGTGTGTGTGTGTGTGTGTGTGTGTGTGTGTGTGTGTGTGTGTGAGTGTGTGTGTCCACGCGTGTGCTAATGCATGTCCTGCTTCCTGTTTCACGGCTCACTCTGGTCACAGACAATAGCCTGTTCCTCTAACGGTCTCCACGGTGACAGTGCCATCGATCTGGCTGCATCTTTACTCCAGCGAATCACATCAGGGATGGCCATTGATTTCCGCTTGATAGCATTGGAACCCCACCAGCTTCCCTTTTCTCTGGGAAACAAATAAGTATGATGTGTACACACACACACACGCACATGCACACACACACACACACACACACGCTTACAGAGCCACATCCAGATGCACACACACTCCTAATCTCTCTCTCTCTCTTCTGTCTTCTAGAAAACAAATAAACATTGAATGCTGATGGGCATACAAAAACACACACTCTGAGAGAAAAAACACATATGTCTTCAGCCTCCCCTGACAGTGTTCAAAGAAATCGCTGCAGCCGAGGGGATTTGCATTTCCTCTCTGGATGAAATTCATGGATGAGATGTGCTCAAACAGACATACACACACACACACACACACACACCAACAACAACATTTATACAACCACACACAAGCTTAACACACATACATACACACACCAGAAACCCTTCAACATACATAGTCATATACCCCCCCCCATACACACACACACACACAGTGAAAGATCTCTCCTCCTTCCTCCTCTCTCTCACACACACATACAGTACATGGACAGCAAACTGAGCACCACTCGGGCGTGACATAGGCAGGGTGTCTTTGCTGACATGTGTGTTGTATGCATGTGTCCATATGAGTTGTGGATGATCTCCAAATGCATGCGTGGACATGCAAAATGCATGTTCGCCCACTTATCTCGTAGCACGCTTGCTTAGCGGTGTCACCAAAAAGCGATGTGTACAGTCAAAGCATCAATAATGCATCCTGAGCTCCACATGTGTTAATGTTCTCTCTCTCTCTCTCTCTCTCTCTCTCTTTTATTCCTTCTTTCTCTCCCTCCCTCGTTCCACAGCCTCCTGTTTGTCCATGCATCTCTCTCTCCCACTCTCTCTCTCTCTCTCTCTGTCTCTCCCTCTATTCAGACTTTAAACACATAGTGTGTGTTAGGAGGGGTGTGATGTCAGCTGTGGAGGATTTGCCTGTAATCGTTCAATTGACATCACTTGTATGCAACCTCCAGTTGGTGCCATATTAAATATGTTTGCTGAAGTCTCCTCTATTCCTCTATTTCAATTGCATCCATTCTCGCCAGCCGTCTCTCCTTCACACACACACACACACACACACACACAGCTGTACACAGCTGCATGGCTAAAGTGACCGGCAGCAGTGCTTGTGTATCCACTGGAGAGGGTTACAGAGACACAGACACACAGAGGCATGGAGGGATGCTCCCAGCTGTTAGGAGACCCCGCATGCAGCTGCCTCTGTTGGACGCGTGTGTGTGTGTGTGTGTGTGTGTGTGTGTGTGTGTGTGTGTGTGTGTGTGTGTGTGTGTGTGTGTGTGTGTGCATCTAACCATAGTGTGAAATAAAGGACAGATAAAACTGCAAGGATAATTTTAAATAAAAAATAAAAAAGTAAACTTATGCATATAAAATAGCATATATCAGTAATTCTTATCACCTACTGCTGCTATCACTTGAGAGTAGGTGTGTGTGTGTGTGTGTGTGCGCGCACATGCATCCAGATAGAGAGGAATGAAGCTGCAACCAGCGGGGTGTTTATCTGACCTTGGGTTTTCCTATGAGTTTCCTCTGTGATTTTTGGCTGACAGACGGCAGGGTACCCCCCCCCCAAAACAAAAAAAACGAAGAAGAAACACACACACACACACACACACAAACACACACACACACCTCCTAAGCCAACCCCCCCACCCCCCACACACACACACACCTCAAAATCCATGTGCACACACACACACCCTCCCCCCCATCTGCCCTCTCTTGCCGCAGACGAGGGCTGAGGTCCCTTGTCTGGTTCCCCAGTCTGCCAGGCTCTGCCAGCGGGCGCTGCTGTTCAGCCAAGTGGTGGCAGCTTTGAAACAGTCGGGCAGGCGGGGAGCATTTCCAGACTCTCTCAAACAGGCAGTATAAGGGGCACAGCTGTTTTCAAGAGCGGGGGCTGAAAGACAGGGTGCTGTCAGACAGAATCCTCCAGGGTCTCCTTAAAAAGAGGAGCGTCTGTGAGTGTGTGTGTGTGTGTGTGTGTGTGTGTGTGTGTGTGTGTGTGTGTGTGTGATGAGCTCTCAGGTCCAGACGGGTGTCAGCCTTGGCAGGTCAGAGGAGCACTGGCAGCTATTAGGCACATTAACTAGAGATACTAGAGAGCGGAAGCAGGGGTGGAGGGAGAGAGGGAGGGAGAGAGGGAGAGAGAGAGAGAGAGAGAGAGAGGGAGAGAGAGAGAGAGGGATAGAGAGAGCTTTTCAGTAGTCTGTCACTCAGTAACTGCCCAGAGGAGTCTGGCTTTCGAGAACTGTCATGGCTTAGTGTCTGTCTATCTGTGTGTGTGTGTGTGTGTGTGTGTATGTGTGTGTGTGTGTGTGTGTGCCTTAGAGTGTGGGTATGTGTACATGTGTTTGTGTGTGTGTGCGTGTAAGTGTGTGTCTGTCTGTCTGTCTCACTGCCTCCACACTACCAGGGGGATTTTATATCAGCAAAGGATACACAAAAAATCCCTACTCAGCCATTCTGTGGGTCATTTCCCACAAACCCCAGGGCTATTAACCAGCTCAAGCACAGCCTATAACTTCCTCCTATAGCCATAAAAAATATGCAACACTAAAATGGCATCACACACACTCATATGAGCAGGTAATGTACTGTGTTATATCTTATACACAAAATATCTGAATGCTTTCATATTGCTGGACCACCTCCTTGTACGGACACTCAGCTCTGGTGTTTTAATGAGAAAGACGAAGGGCCAGTGCCGCCCCTGCTGCTGTCCCTGGGGAACCCCGCCTGAAGCGAACCCTCAGGGAAGGACTCTGGTTGGCCACCAAATTAAATGATTGACACAGTGCAGAGATGGAGAGATGGGGAAGTCTCTGGCAGCAGTGTGCCCAGGAAATTAGGTCATTGTAAGTAAATGTTTATTATTAATCTGATGCACATTAAAATCTAGATAATGGTTAACTAGCCGGGCTGCTATTCATGCTAAATGCTAACGGCACTAGTGAAAGGTGACCGGGAAGCTCATATCAGACATCTCCCTGAGCTCTGAGCAAGAGCGAGGCCTCCCTTGACAGGGCGCGTGAGAGGACAAAAAAAAAAAAAACGACGTCTGCCAAAAGCTGATATAGGCGGCGCAAATAGAGACGAGAGAGAGACGAATGAAAAGAGACAAGAGAGAAAATGTAAGAGGAAAGGAGAGATGAAGTGAGAGGTGAGGGGAGGGCTGGGATCTGACCTGAAGAACAGGGAGCATGTTCTTATTTGAGCGTTGAGTGTTTCTGCCTTGAAGGGGGAGGACAGAACGAGGAGCCTTCAGCTGCGGTTTCATAACGCAGCTCTGACCAGACAGAACCATGAGGACAAGGAGCGAGGGAGGGGTGAGAGAGAGGGATATAGAGAGAATAAGAGAGAGAGAGAGAGAATAAGAGAGTGAGAGGGATATAGAGAGAATAAGAGAGAGAGAGAGAGAATAAGAGAGTGAGAGAAAGAGAGAGAGAGAGAATAAGAAAGAGAGAGAGAGGGGAGGAGCAGAGCACTGGCTATTAATGCGTGAGAATCAGAACAGGGAGGAATGGAGGGAGAATGTCTGCTTTGTCTGCTTTGGGGCTCTTTCTAATCAAGATCTGGACAGTCACATCACATGTGGAAAAACATTATAAATACATTAAAAACTTATTTGACACACACACACACACACACACACACACACACACACATAAACACACAGTGGAAACAGGAGCTCTTATGTCATATGGTTGAAATGCTTACCATGGAACTCTTCATTAAGTCAGTAGTTCCAGGAGGAGCGAGCAGACAGAGGGAGAGAGGGATAGGGAGGAGAGGAGAGGAGGAGAGGGGAGGAGAGAAGGAGGAGAGAAGGAGGAGAGGGGAGGAGGAGAGGAGAGAAGGAGAGGGGATGAGAACCCTGTGACTTCCACAAGAAAGAGAGGGACAAAAAGTGACTGGGGACGAAAGGATGGAAAAAAACACACTCTATCATAAGACATATCAGGTCAGACTTGCACCTCCCAAACAAACAGCACATGTGTGTTTACCAGTCTGGAGTGGTAAACAAAAGGTAAACACTAATTTAGAGCAGTAAATGAATGGGACACATGTGTCTGATTAAGGTTCCTGTTAGTGGGAGGTGTGTGTGTATGTATGTATGTGTGTGTGTGTGTGTGTGTGTGTGTGTGTGCGCGCGCGTGCATGTGTATACATGTGTCTGTGAACCATCCTCCATAAACAAATCAACACATCCTGTCCTTACTTCACCTGAGGCCTGATTAGCTGTGGAGGGTGGCCAAAAAGGGAAGGGGAGTAGACTCAAGTATGTGTGTGTGTGTGTGTGTGTGTGTGTGTGTGTGTGTGTGTGTGTGTGTGTGTGTGTGTGTGTGTGTGTTTGTGTGTGTTTGTGTGTGTGTGTGTTTGCACGAAGATGCTTGTATGTGTGTTTATTTTTGTGTTATTGTATTTGTTAAAAATGCTTGTGTGATTGTGTGATGAATATATTGTGTGTGTGTATATATATATACATATACATGTGTGTGTGTATATATATATACACACATATATATATATATATATATATATATATATATATATATATATATATATGTGTGTGTGTCTGTGTGTGTGTGTGTGTGTGTGTACTTGACAGACAGGAAGAATTAGCTATGCAAATCTATCTGCTGTTATCTGACAGAAGCGCTGATTTGTGAGAGGCACGCACCCGACCAGTCTAACACGGCTGCGTGGACCTGCACCATATTGTGTGAAATGACGTTGGCCTGCTCCGAACAGATACTCCCGTCACGCCTCACTTCCTCTGAGCCACGGGGGGGCCCACGCCCATGGCTCCAATCTGGTGGGGTGCATTGTGTGTGTGTGTGTGTGTGTGTGTGTGTGTGTGTGTGTGTGTGTGTGTGTGTGTGTGTGTGTGTGTGTGTGTGTGTATATGTGTGTGTGCATGTGTGCGGATGATGAGAGGGTAGGGAGCACATGTCTGTCAGGGTGTGATAAATGATCGCACACTAAATATCTCCATTAAATCGGCTTTCATGGAAAGGGGGAGATTGGGGGGGGCAGTTAAGCCCCAGCTATTAACACAGCAATTTATGAGTGGCCTCCCCATCATGTCTGATCAATCCCCAGTGGGCCGTCGGCACCATTCAGCCCACAGACGCCTCCAGTCACACACAGATGAGGGAAAATTGGCCAAATCATGAATCTAATGACCAGCAAACAGTAAACACACATTTGTGCTGGCGAACGCCCAATAAAAGAAGGAGAAAGAGAGAGAGAGAGAGGGAGGGGCGAAGAGAATGGGAGAGAGAAGGAGGGAGGCTGGGCGTGGAGAGAAAGGATTTTTGATATCCTTTTTGTTTTTTCTTTCTCTTTCTCTCTCTGAAGAAGTGAGTTTGATCACAAAGGGATGTTGATCCTGACTATATCAATGCATTTGAATTATTGTGCTGTCGTATGTATAAGAGAATATTCACAGTGAATTTGAAAGATGTGCATTGAGGGGATTTTTTACTTTATTTCATTGTATTTCAGAGATAAAAAAAAGAATCCTGTCCCATTCTTCCACTGGGGGCTTGGGGGGAAAAGACTATGAATACATGAAAAGATGTGCAGCCTGAATATGAAAATTGATGTGATATTCAAAAGGACAATAACATTTCAGGCTACATCGAACACACCCAGGAAGACAATGGGACGCAAAAAAAAAGGGATTTCAGTGAAAATAACCCATCTTTTCATACGTTTTTAACAGCACAAAGTCAAAACCAGACAGACAAACAAATAGCAATGAAATGACAAATAGAAATGACAGAGAGAGAAGATAATGCAAAAGCAAGTCACAAGCCGCCTGACAGAGGTGCTGCAGGAAAACCAGACTCTGTTGCGTTGACTTTGCATATATTTGTGTCACCAGCAATTCACCAGAGACTCTATCACTGGGTGTGCAGCATGCTCCTGAGGATTAAACAGAGAAAAACCCCGTGTGTATGCATGCATGAGTGTGTGTGTGTGTGTGTGTGTGTGTGTGTGCGCGCACGTGTGTGTGTGTCTGTGTGTGTGTGTGTGTGTGTGTGTGTGTCTGTGTGTGGGTGGTTGTGTGTGTGTGTGTGTGTGTGTGTGTGTACATGTGTATGTATGTCTCATTGTGTGTGTGTGTTCATGTGTGTGTGTGTGTGTGTAGAGTACTGGGTGTGTGAATGCAGTTCTAATCTTCATACACACACCTGCACTTTTAAAAAAAGACACTCAAGGCCCCATGAGTGATCTATGGGGTGAAACGAGGGCACGGGGGCCTGGAGAAAGAGAGCTGAATTGGAAGTTATACCACTGCTTTGTAAACCTTCCAGAAGATTCCTCACTGTATCAAATGTGATGAGTGCTACACAGTGCTTTACAGACACTTGCTCCAACAACACCAATGACCTGATCTTTCAAAAGTCTTCAGTGAGCCAAGCCACCACGAAAGAGCTGGCCTTAAATACTACAACATTTGAGAGTTAGTCATAATATTGGTCCACTCTCCCATTTTAATGGGCAACGTGCCTGAATTGCTACGCTAAACATGGCTAATGATACTGGACACAGTGTTCCACTAAATTAATTAAAAATAAAAGCAAACTATTGAGATTTGGAGTAAGTGGGTTCACAGAAGCATTCAGCTATTATCAGTGAAAATTGGCGGGGGAGAGGCGGACCATGACCAAGCCCACACTGCATGCCAATGTCCTCCAGAGCACCACAGAGTACATGAGGGAGATGCAGAGGGACACAGGGCTGGACACTGGGGCTATGTCGTCATAAAATTGCCGGCTTTGCGTCTACACGGCGAAAGTTAGTCGGCGGTTTCAAACATTCCCACTTCACGGTTACAAAAACTATCGGTTACAGTCTCCTAAACTGCTGGCGTCGTGTACACACAAGGCGTAACCGATAACAAAAACTCACTGGTTTAAAAAAAAAAAATGGCGTCGTGTAGACGGCCCCTGAGTGGCCTTTGAAGGAGATGTGGTAATATGGAGAGTGAGGCTGTGTGGGAGAGATTATGGTGTTTTCTGAGGTCATGCAAACAGACAGTGGGGTCACCATGATTATCGGATTAGTATGGGCACACACACTTTCTCTCTGTCTCTTCTCTCAGACACACACACACACACACACACACACACACACACACACAGGGCTATATTTTAACGGTCTGAAACGGAAGTGTCTTTGCGCAAAACGCAAGTCACTTTGTGGGCGGATCTTGGGCGCTGATGCTATTTTACCGGCGGGATATTTGACTGCTGCGCCCGACGCAAATCTAAAATGGGGTGGTCTGAAGTATCTACAATAATCATGGGTGTGGTTTGGGCGTAACGTGCAATAAACCAAGGGCGTCATCTCCTGATTTCCCTCGAGTGGTAATATTTTTCTTTGAAAATATGTATGGTTTACCGAAATGGGAACTACGTTGTATAGATGAGTGGAGCGAAGTGTGCGTTGCGCAGCACAGGCGGCCTGTGAGAAACAGTTTCCAAGTTGACCTAACTTTCAACTCTGCACAGTATCACATTCACTGCATTACAGTAGGCTATATTTACAATATTTTCTGTTAAGTAGAGTTTGTAAACACTTTATCATCAACTTAATGCACGCACAACTTTTGTTTGAGCAGGAGAGTGAATAACAATGAATGGACGCAGCAACTACAGAAATTATAGCCAAGGCTACTTGCTGCTTGCTTTTACTGTCTATGGTTGCTGGTTAACAGCACATAATAAGCTGATTTAAGCTAATTCACAAACTCAAGACTTCAAGGCCATCATGGATATAAAACGTTTTTTGAAAATAACGAAAGGATGGAGGGAACATAACAAAGCTTGGAGTTATTTAAGATGAGCTACAACAAGGTAGGCAAAATTGTGGTGCTTAAAACCTTAGCGCAGCTGGAATAATGCTTAGGCTGATGTTAAAGCGCACGCGATGTTTAAAGCCACAACAGTAAATTGGAACAAAACTAAAGGTAACTTTAGCCTTTATAGGGCTGTATAAAGTTGTCCAAATCAATAGGTCATAATTAGGCGTTGTTGTTGTAAAGATATTGCATGTAGATGTTGTACTATATAGGCTACTAAATTTTTAGGTCACCAATGCACGAACAAAACCGGGAAATGGACAAATATTATCAAGGCTTTGAATGTTTCCATCTGTGCACGGGGGTGTCTGTAGATTGGTGTGCAACGCATTCATTCATGCAGGCCTGTGGTCATGCATGCGCTCTTAAAAATAGCATCTGCATTTGCGCCACAGACTTTAGACCAGGGAGTTCCTGGTCTGTGGCGAAATTGTTTTCTGAAACTGCAAAATATCAACAGTGAACGTTTGCGCCGGAACACGCAATCGAATTCCCTAATTTACAGGCAAGTACCTGTGGAGGGAAAATTCCAATATGCGCTGACTGCAAAATAGGAAAGACAAAAGCGCGAGTATACAAAGTCAATTGCGCTGGGACGCACGATAGAGCCCACACACACACACACACACACAGAGATAGCTAATCAGGTCACCACCCCAGAGGCAAAATCGGACCTTGGGAGGATGGGAGAAAGAAAGAAAGAAAGAAAGAAAGAAAGAAAGAAAGAAAAAAAAAAAGAAAGAAAGAAAGAAAGAAAGAAAGAAAAAATAAAGGGAAGTGAAAAAATGACTGTTGAAGACACAGAGGGAAGGGCATCCCCATCCACATATTGACGATGGGTTTTAAACAAAGGGATAGACAGAGGAGTGTATGAAGAGGGAACGAGAGAAGAGAGGGATAGACAGAGGAGTGTATGAAGAGGGAACGAGAGAAGAGAGGGATAGACAGAGGAGTGTATGAAGAGGGAACGAGAGAAGAGAGGGATAGATAGAGGAGTGTATGAAGAGGGAACGAGAGAAGAAAGTGATAGACAGAGGAGTATATGAAGAGGGAACGAGAGAAGAGAGGGATAGACAGAGGAGTGTATGAAGAGGGAAGGAACAGAGAGAGGACCAGCTCCACACCCGGGGAAGACAGCCGTCACTTCTGCATTCGTCTACTCTCATCACCCGTCATGAGAGAGAGAGAGAGGGAGAAAGAGAGAGAGAGTATAGAAAGAGAGAGAGAGGGGGGGGGGGGGTAGTGCTTGTAGTGCTAGATAGATGTCACTCTGCTCTGACAGTTTAGAAGGGTCATGAGAACAAGAACTGCACTTCTATACTGCGATACCAACCCATTGGGTATGTGTCTCTGTTTGGAATACATGTGTGTGTGCATCTGCATTTCAGTGTGTGTGTTTGTGCTTGTTCAGGTCAAGTGCATGTATGGGTGGGTGTATACTTCGACCCTTGCAGGTGCCGTCTCCTCTGCATAGGGGGAAGGGGAGGAGGGGTCGCTCGGTGCTTCTCCTCCCCCCACCAGGGTTGACCTTCATGGGCCAGGCAGGGCCTGAGCTCCTGGCTCTCTCCCAGGAGGAGGTGGAGATTATGGAGCATTAGGCGGCCGACCTGGCAGTCGCCATCGAACTGCATAATGAATGAATTTGACCGTGTGCCAAGTGGAATGACTGGGAGCATCACACTGATGTGCGTGTGTACACACACCAGGCAAACACACACACACACACACACACACACACACACACACACACACACACACACACACACACACGCACACACACGCACACACTAACGGGCACATCCACAAAGACCCTCATTCTGCAAGCCACAAAGGACACATACTGTAGATACATCGATAGTAAGTCAGTTAGGCAGACACACACACACATGCCCTCAGACACACTCAGTTTTAGCTCAACCGGTTGTAATCTTGTACACATTTGTATTGATTTTAGCCGATACACTGTGCATTATTACATCTCGAATATAGCAACAAACAAAAAGCTCTGCTGTCAATTAAGACTCAAACCTGCTTTCTTAGTCACAACACACACACACACACACACACACACACACACACACACACACACACACACACACAAGCAGCTTTCTACAGTATTTCTTCAGAAAAGACCATCCATGTTAAGCAACTGCAGCAGTCCTAGGGGAGCAAAAAACACACATCCGGCCTCGAATTTCAAAGTGTCTTTCCAGAATCCCACCATAAATGAATTTGCCTTGCACCAGTGAGTTCCACGGAAAGAACAAGAGAGTAGAGGAGAGAGAGAGAGAGAGAGAGAGAGAGAGAGACAGCGGAAGAGAGAAAAGAGAGAGAGGAGGCCTGCGTGATGAAGCAATCTGTCTGCAACAAGAATTTGCTTCGTTGTTTTTCCTTTTTTCCCCCCTTTCCCCCTCCTTGTCTCCTTGTTGTGTTCTTTTGTTCCTCTTAAACTTTTTTCCAGGGTTACCTGAGAGCCAGTGCTCGCTGGAGGCTGCAGAAATCTCATTTCGTTTCTGCAGCGCCATCGACTCAGCACTAAGCCAAAACGTGAAAAAAATAAATAAATAAAGCAGACACTCCAGCCCTGGCTGAGCGAGCACACATCAAAGTTGCTGAGTAACCCGGAGCTGAATCTGAGCCATGGCTCTTTTCTGCTCACTAATGAAATGAGTTTGGAGGCACAGAGGGAGAGAGAGAGAGAGAGAGAGAAAGAGAAAGAGAGAGAGAGAGAGACATGCAGATAGATATACAAACAATAAGAGAGAGGGGGAGAGAGAGAGAGAGAGAGCGAGAGAGGGAGAAACACAGAGACAGGCAGATAGATATGCAAACAGAGAGAGAAAGAGAGAGAGAGAGAGAGAGAGAGAGAGAGAGAGAGACCTACAAAGAGGAAGAGAAAGCGAGAGAAAGAGAAAAAAGTGTGCTCTGATGAAACTCTCCTATCTGTCACAGAGCCCTCTGTTGTCTATCTGCCCAGCAGCAGGTCCAGGGAAGGACACTTCTTTCATTACAGCAATGGATGAATGGGCACACACACACACACAAACGCACGCACACATGCACACACACACACACACAGGACAAGTCACAACAAGCTATAGGGGTTGACAACACAACTTAATTGTACACCACTCCACAGACAGAAAACCTGCGTCCTTCTTAGCTTGGTTTAACTGACAGTCCTCAGACGGTCAGCTAATGCAGAGGGTGACCTTATAAGCCATGGACATGAAAGGTATACATGTACCCGCTCAATGGATCACTGCTGTCTTTGATAGTCATTTCTGGAATCCCACGGGAGATACTCAACGCATGCGTGTGTGGTGCATTTCCACATTGAAAGAACCATCATTCTCGGAGCATTGAGACTGAGGTAATAACACACCTCACCTCTTGTGCATGATGATTCATGGACTGGACAGATAGCACTGGCACTTTTATGACCTACAGGCTGAACGCACAATGCTTAATCATTTTAGCACAATAACTAGCCTATTCATTCACTTT
>NC_055969.1:8382787-8395287 GCF_018492685.1 Alosa sapidissima
CTTTGATGCACGCTCACGCTTCAGCCATACCTGAGCCAATCTTGAGAAATGAATTGATTCTCTCTCTCTCTCCATCTCACCATCTCTCTCTCTCTCTCTCTCTCTCTCTTCTCTCCTTCACTGCGCAGTCAAGCACAGCTTCCCTCTAAATCAGCAACAATACCACACAGGACTGCCACGGTGGGTATCCAAGACAACGGCAAAGACTCTGCAACCACCTGTTTCCAGCAGGTACCGAACTAACGAGCAGATGACTAATGAGCCCGTTAGAGGTTGCTGTGTGTGTGTGTGTGTGTGTGTGTGTGTGTGTGTGTGTGTGTGTGTGTGTGTGAGAGACCACAGTGACAGGAAGATAAGCCCATCAATAATTAATCCTAGAAGAAATTATCATTGGGAGTGAGACATTTGAAATGAATAATTGATTGGGCTTTGGCAGGCTTATGTAAAAACATGCAGGGACCCTCCTGAAGGATGCCTGCCAATGGTGTGTGTGTGTGTGTGTGTGTGTGTGTGTGTGTGTGTGTGTGTGTGTGTGTGTGTGTGTGTGTGTGTGTGTGTGTGTGTGTGTGTGTGTGTGTGTGTGTGTGTGTGTGTGTGTGTGTGTGTGTGTATGTGTGTGTGTGTGTGTATGTGTGTGTGTGTGTATGTGTGTGTGTGTGTGTGTGTGTGGATGGATTGGGAGGGGGTGATAGGGACATAATGAAAAATACTACTCAGGAACACCATTAAGATCCTCAGACCCATCAGACAGAATGAATGAGAGAGAGAGAGAGAGAGAACGAGAGAGAGAGAAGAGAGAACAGGAGAGACAAATCAAGGATGGCAATGAAGGCAGGCTAATAAAACAATAAGATGGATGTGATATACAGATAAAGACGAAGGGAGTTTATTACTTCGGCTGCTCCATTTCATGCATTGGAAAGAGCTGCACTGGTACATGAAACAAGCGGAACAGGCCATCAGACCTCATGGAGATCATGCATCTTTAATACAGGCACTATTGGGATAACCAAGACAACACAATGAACACATTAGCAAACAGGGGAGACGGAACCATGGAAACCGTCCTATTGAGTTCTAGATTTCCCCAAAGCCAGTTTCCATTCTATAGCTCCGCGATGGGATCCATGGGAGGGGGAATGACTGTCAGATTGGACACGGCACGTCTGCTGCATTAGGCCCTCAGAAGGGTAGACATAAAACAGACCCCTGCCTTCTGACTCATTAGAGTACATACACACACACACATGCTCAATCACATTCACACACACACACACACAACACACACACACACACTCTCTTTTTCTCTCTCACACACACACTCACAACACACACACACACATGTTAAATTACTCACTCTCTCTCTCTCTCTCACACACACACACACACACACACACACATGTTAAATTACTAACTCTCTCTCTCTCTCACACACACACACACACACACACACACACACACAATGAAGTCCAGATGAGTGGATCATTCCTGGCAGTTGTCCTACACATTAAAAGGTGATCATGAGGACCTCTGCGCTTGTGTGTGAAAGAGGGGGCTAACATAGGCACATAGCTATTTGTGTCCCCATGTGTTACAGTTTGAGTGTGTGTGTGTGTGTGGTGTGATGATAGCTTCATTTGTCTCATCAGTCACGCACTCAAAAAGCCGCCTCGGCTTTGAGAGGCCCTGACCTGGACACTAATGAAACCGGCCTGGTCAGGCTAATACATGACCTTTACACTCCCCAGTGTGTGTGTGTGTGTGTGTGTGTGTGTGTGTGTGTTTGAGACAAATCGGGAGAAAAAAATGGAGAAAAACAGGAGGTCACTGATGTTATTGAAACCTATGGACAGCTCTGCTGACTCCTCCAGTACTGGATGCTTGTCAAGCATTTTACTGACCACTCCAGACACATACACTCTCCCGCACAACAACACACAACCACCCCTCCACACACAGACACATATACACATACACACACATGCACAATACACCCACACACACACACAAGCTATCCCCACACAGTTGTGGGGACAAAAATGCCGGCCCCCACAGCTGTAGTTGCTGATATCCATTACCTCGAGTGAAAGTGCTGCATCAGAACAGCTGTAAGTAGGAGAGCTGCTCCACCAGACACACTGATCTGATCACTCTTAGAAAACAGCCAAGCCGTGTTACACCCACCATCACCCACTTGGACAACACAGAAAGTATCAAGTACTAACGATACCATGGAGAACACATGAAACAGTGTTTGGTCATTTGATCTACTACTCCCTCTGAGAGGGTGTATGAGGGGTGGAGGTATGCTCTGACTCGCGGGGTGACACGAGCTGAGACAAGGTCAGGGTGCATCCAGGGGTGTTGCAACAAGCCGAGAGCGGGCGTGTCAATCACTCGCAGACGTGTTGGCATGTAAATTTGGACAAACGAGCTGCTGTTGCCTCACAGCCATCACACAGACACATAGAGAAAGTGAGAGTGAGTGATAGAGAGAGAGAAACAGAGAGTGGGAGTGAGTGAGAGAGAGAAAGAGAGAGCAAGCAAGAGAGAGAGAGAGAGAGAGAGAGAGAGAAAAAGAGAGAGGAGAACAGACAGAAAGAGACCTCAGAGGACAGAGCAGACAGTTTGCTCTTATTAAATTTGATGCTGTTGATGTCTCGCTGCCACTGTGTCCCCTTCTCCCACCAACCCCATCCCTCTTTTTTCTCTGTGTCTGTCCATCTCTGTCTCTCATCGCTCCCTCCTCTTCTCATCCTCTCTGACCCTTCGCTCCGTCAGTGTGTGTCTGGCAGACACCCTCTCCCTAATTCACAAAGCACAGATGGGACACACACACACACACACACACACACACACACACACACACACACAGAATAAAATGAACTGAAACTGTCTGTACATCTGTACATGTCTGTCAGTGCCTTCCCTTACCATTCTATCCATTATGACTGACATTATCTGTAGTTATTATTCATTACATGGATTACCATTCTGCTCTATTCTGAATTAAATCTAATGAGCTTGAAGATCACCATTTCGCTGTCCTTGATGTCCTTGCACTGAGAAGAGTGGTCATCCCTCTGGACCACATTCAATAACACCTCCCTTCATCCTCACCTGGGACCCAGTTTGCCTCTCTCACTGAGCATGCTCTGATTAAAACTGCTCATCCGGCGTGTCAGAGGTCAACCTAACCACTGTCCGGGAGGCTTATTAGCTGACCCTCATGAGAAAAAGTTGCAAGGCAAAGATGAGTTTAGCCATGTACTCCTCTGGGGATTAAGACACACAAAAGCCAAGAAACTGCAGTCACTGAGCCCGATCGCTCGCATTGATCAGCAGCATTGAATGCCAATAGCCAATACATGCCTCCATAAATAGGTTTGCCCAACCATGCCCAGTGTCCTCTGACTGCCTCTGCCCTCTAGTCTATTCCTCAGTCGCACAGACACACTCACTCAAGCCCAGATTATGATAAACTGGCCCTTTATCCTGACAATGCTGAGATGTTATCTTAGGGGAAAAATGTGTTTGAAATCATCCTAACTACTCTCCTTACCCCCCCCCCCCCCTCCCCATGGATTGAACACAGGTGTCGACTGATTACCATAATCATCGCCACGGCAACAAATAAATAAATAAAAGGAGGTGGGGTTGGGGGTGGGAGTGAGGGGAAGGCAGATTGCGGTGTTTGTGGAAATGATAACAGCGCTCATTTGTGGGCTAATTTAGAGGGGTGGGGGAGAGTACACAGAGGCGGTTGGCGGTTGGCTGTTGGCTGGCGCGCGCGGGCACATAAAAGAGGGAGAGATGGCTCCCCAGCGTCTCCTCTCCATGTCAGTAAGGATGCGCTGATGAATAGGGGCATTACCAGGGAGGAAACCCACATTAGTGCCCAGATTATGCCCATCTGCTAGCCAAATGCAGCGTGTCCCGCCGTGGCATGGGCCATGGGTGGGTGAAGCGCACACAAGAGGCTGCCACGGCACCGGAAAATAAGATAAAATAGGGAGCCTCAGGAACCATGATGGATCTTTGACAATAAAGTACAAATGGCTGCAAATTCATTGTAGAATTTATGTGTAATTGTGGAATTTATGTGTAATGAATTCCACAAATTGATGGAATTTATTACACATAAAGAGCCCTGCAGATCCTTTTAGTATTCTTGTATGAGCGGAAAACCTAAGAGCTTTTCTTATAGGGGTCCAAGACTCCTCATAGAGTGGAAGGGGATATGGGTGTGAACCTGCTGTCTGTTTCTGGTATTGTTTATGAGTGAATTTCCTGAGTTTGATGAGTGACGTGGTCTCTGCTCACGTCTTCATTAATGTGCCAGTGCTGTCACAGTGTGGAGAGACAGAGGGGGGTGAGGTGGGTAGGAAGGAGAGGAAGTGTCCATCTGCTGAAGGAGAGAGAGGTGGAGGAGACAGACAAGGGTAATTACCTCAGCTGGAGCTTAGAGCAGGAGAGAGAGAGAGAGAGAGATGGGGAGTGGCAGTGACATCCCTACACACACACACACACACACACACACACACACGCACACACACACACACACACACACACACACACGCACACACACACACACAAACACACAGGTAATACTCACAAGGATGACTGCACACCCTAGTATGCAAGGTGCAAATCCCATATTTCTCAATTCAATTAAAACAAAGCAAATTAAAAGCTGATGTTCTCATTACCTTTCTCTAGCCTCTACCCAGCCCCATTATCCAGACGCTTTAACGCCTGAGTGAGCGAGTGCCTGATGGAGCGGGCTGAGGTCTTGTCATTCATTCTGCTCCTCTGAACACGACCGACAACAACCGCGCCGCATTTAAAAGCCAGCGACCATACGCCGCATACCACTTATGCCCAAACACCAACTCCGACCCATTAATCACGGCAAGGCCGCTCTGACATGCAAATGCCGCAAACGTGCGCGTGGAACGCGGGCCGCATTAGTGCATCGGCCGTTCTCTCTTCGATATATTCTAATGCGCTGGCCGGCCCTTAATGGAAAATCAATGTCCGGACGAGCTCGTCACCTCTGAGACCATGCAAAAGCAATTTACAAATTGACGTGCCGAGGGCCGGCGGTGATTGATTCCGACGCGCGGGGGTTTTTTAATATTGTTGCCTGCCGCCTCATTGACTCACAGATAGTGTTCTCTCCGCTTTATCTCACATGGGCCAGGATGCTTTGTGAAGCACTCATATCCATTTGTTGTCTTTTACTCTCTCTGTTCCTCTCTACTTCCTCTCTCTGTTCCTCTCTCTCTCTCTCTGTTCCTCTCTACTTCCTCTCTGTTCCTCTCTACTTCCTCCCTCTGTTCCTCTCTACTTCCTCTCTCTGTTCCTCTCTCTCTCTCTCAGAACATGTGATGCCTTCTCCCTGTTGATCTATCTAGCTCACTCTCAACGCTAACCTTTTGTCATTCCACTAATCAACTCTCTTCCCCTCTCTCCCTCCCTCTCTCCCTCCCTCTCTCCATCTCTCTCTCCTTCTCCCTCTTTTCTTTTGCCTGTCCTACTCCCCCTGTCTCTACAAGGAAAAAATCATGAGGATGAATGTTGATACAGTACATGCCCAGTGAGATGTACCTAATGAGAGTAATGTCTATAAATCCCCAGCGTTCATTTCGGTAGGCCACAAATAGTCTCCCCTTAGTGTGGGTCATCCTTAGCGCCAGCCGTGGTGTTGTGCTGGCATTTAGGGCAGTGTGCTACTGTTTGCATAGTCATCCGACCATACCACAGATGCCTGCCATATGTATGTGTGTGTGTGTGTGTGTGTGTGTGTGTGTGTAGGTGTGTGTGTGTGTGTGTGTGTAGGTGTGTGTGTGTGTGTGTGTGTGTGTGTGAGTAGTGTGTACTATCGAGGTGAACCCATCTGCTGAGGGCAAGGTGAACTTGTTTAAACTTCCCGTTTCAATTTTACTGCATCCCGTCGAAGGCTGTAATGAGATAAAAGTGCTCATATTACAGTAACTCTGCCTAGAGAGGAAGATAGATGGGAACCAAGGTGGGTGAACCTAGTTATTACAGTAAACATACTGTTTATGATTGGGCCAAATAATAAATGCGCATGATAACATATCAGTCACTGTAGGAAGTAGTCATGTTAAAGTGTACCTTTGACACATGACAAAATGCAGAGTTGACTCTTCCAGGAAATATAAACAATAATACAGATTATGAAGCAGACGCACACATACACACACACACACACCAACACTCTTTCCCTATCACACACACACACACACACACACACACACACACACACACACACACACACACACACACACACACATATACACACAAATGAACACACACACACACGCATGCACAGGAGGCGCTGCAGGGCCCTTTACTCCTCCTGCCTCACGACACTGCATAATCTCACACTGAATCCAAAATAACATGTGAACCTGAGAAGATGAGAAGCATGAAAAATAAGGGCAGCCACCCCTAAATGCACTCTCTCTCACACACACTCTCACACACTCTCTCTCTCTCTCTCTGAAACGCCCACACACCCACACGTGGTTGACACAGATAGGCATTGACACACAAAGCCCACAAGCCTGACCTCGAGGTGTGAGTCCACATGTTACTAGGAGAATCAAAAAAAGAGAGTGCAGCTTCTGAATATTCCTGTGTGTGTGTGTGTGTGTGTGTGTGTGTGTGTGTGTGTGTGTGTGTGTGTGTGTGTGTGTGTGTGTGTGTGTGTGACAGACAGACAGAGCGCATCTGTGTTGTGGTTGTAGTGGTGGAAGTTGGTTGGGGGCGGGGTAGGGAAGCTCACATCACACCAGAGATAAAATCATACCACTCATCCGAGTCACACTGTCTCTCCCCTGAACCGCAACTTTGCAACGGGGCGAACGGGACACACACACACACAACACACACACACACACACACACACACACACACACACACACACACACACACACACACACACACACACACACACACACACACACAACACACACACACACACACACACACACACACACAAACACACACACACACACACAAGCTAATGTGTTTCTGGCCTTGTAGGTGACTACTGTGTCATGTCTGACAGATTTGAGCGCAAGCAGCAGGAGTGTGAGTCCCAAGTGAAATATGGCTGCTCAGAGGGCCTCCTGGAAGGCAGGGGAGCTCCTCTAATCAGACCAAGGAGCGGATGATGTGTTTGGACAGGACTGAGGGGCAAATTAGACCTGAGCTGTGGAGCGCTGGAGCAGATGTGTGGGACGTGTGCTGATTGGTGTGGAGCTTCAGAGGACCAGAGTGTGTGTGTGTGTGTGTGTGTGTGTGTGTGTGTGTGTGTGTGTGTGTGTGTGTGTGTGTGTGTGTGTGTGTGTGTGTGGCTGAGTGGGTGTGGGGGTTGACAGGAACACCGACAACGTGACTCACCTTGCCGAAGTCCCGGACATCAAAGAGGTCGAAGGGGTCAAACAGCTCGCTGTTCCGCAGTCCAAACTTGTCGTGGCACACCTTCAGGAAGGTCCGGATGTTTTTCAGACACAGAAACTGTAGAGTGAGAAAAGAGAGAGAGAAAGAAAGGGTGAGAGAGAGAAAGAGGGAGAGAGAAAAAAACAAATATGAGCCTCTGGAATCACTCTGAGAAGCACCTGCATGGAGAGATAACATTATCTCCGTATAGTTCATATGCTTAGGGAAGGTGTGTGAATATTCCTGGAAATTCTCCAGACATTTATTTTTTTTAACGAGCCCAACCATCCCTTTTTCGTTCATTAACGACAGAGATTAGCGTGCGGCATTGGCGCAGGCGACACGTGTGTCCTCGCAGAATGTTTCATTTCCTGGCCATGCCTGAGAACATGCTCATTTCCTGTTGGCTGTATGCGTGATTGGCTGCACTTGAAAAGCTCCTTCTCCCTCCATCACACACACACTTACACATACTCACACAATTACACACACACACAGACACATCAGGGCTCCAGGCTAACTTTTTGCACTGGTGCGCCTAACTTTTTTTCTTAGGTAAACCAGCACAAAAGTTAGGTGCACCCAAATTTTCAACCACATCGCATTTAACACCGCAGCAGGTTGACTTTTTTTCCTTAATTACTGTCCTATATAGGTTGTCCTATGACTTATGATTTACAATTCTACAAGAAAAGTAACTTAATGAAGTGTTGGTGCTTTAAGTGCTTCACTGAGCTGAAATTTAAACTTAAAACATCTCAAGATGAATTAAATAAAAATAACAGTGAGTAAATTAACAGTGCACGTCTTTTGAGGGCTTCAAACTGCACATCTCATGGCTCAATGTCAATAATCATTAGACAGCCCCACAATGCAATTTACTTTTTAATTTTAGTATTTTTTACATTTTCAATAAGAACATCACTATGGTTAATGCAGTAACAAAATGGTAGGCCTATTATTATAGGCTATTGCAATGACTTGCCATGCTCGATCTAAATGTGTCCATTCAATTCACCGTACACAATGACCACAGTTATACATGCAGGGAATATTCGGGCTTTAAATGTAGCAGCGATATTCGGTTTGCGCCAAATACCGGATTAAATTGATTGATGCCATCAGAATGGGTTTACACAACTCGCGCGCAAAACGAATATTGCTGTTGAAAACCGGGTTACTCCCTGCATGTAACTGCGGTCAATGACGCACTCCTTTTCGGCGATATCTGTATCTCTGTCGTTCGGGAAGGCCTTGTATGCATTGTTTGCCATTTTAAGACTGTGCACAGATGGGGCTCGACGGCACACCTCAAAGGGGAATGAACAGATCTAATGATTGGTCACCTCCAGCATCCACTACTGGAGTCATGTAAGGCTAGGTTAGTCTGTGCATCATATACACACACACACACACACACACACACACACACACACACTGACAAACACACACTCCACACACGCCAAATGGTCACGGTTCACATCACCCCTGCAACCATGAGCAAGTATCAAAGCTGTGCAGTCCACTTCCTCTCTCCTCCCCCCTCCACTCTCCTCTCCTCTCTTCTCCCCTCCACTCTCCTCTCCTCTCATTTCCTTTCCTCTCCCCTCCCCTCATCTCCCTTCCTCTCCTCTCCTCTCCTCTCATCTCCCCTCTCCCCTCCATGAACACTGATCTCATGAGTGCTGCCTGCATGGGGTCAACAACATGTCTGCCTCTCCCCCAGCCTCAGCCTCAGCCTCAGCCCCCAGCCTCAGCCCCCAGCCTCAGCCCCCAGCCCCAGCCCCCAGCCTCAGCCAACAACATCCCTGGCCTGGTGCTCCCAGAGCTGAGCCAGCCAGCACAGCTGGGGTGGGGTGGAGCTGTGGACCTATGGGCCTATGGGCTGTGGAGGAGGCTCATGATGCCTGCCAAGCCTCACCCTGAGAGCAGAGGTGTCCGTGTGTCTGGGTGGAGGCGGGTGTGGCGGGATTCAGTCAAATGGATGACTTTTCCCAAAGCCATTACGGAATGAAAATAATGCTTTAAAGGATGGTCAATTGTAAGCAGGAGTCAATGTGTATGCTTCATGGAGTGATGCAGGGGTAAGGTTTCAATGGATTGGCCCACAAGGGTCACTGTGCCACAAGGTAATTAAAAGCAGGTAATTAAATTGATTAAAACAGGATGCCTTCTAGGAGCCTAATTAAAGAAGTGGCTGAAAGATACACCATTAACCTGATCACCTGCAGATCTTAAGAAAATATAGGACTCCTTTTTTCACTCCCCTTCTCTCTCCACCTCTGCAAGCTACCAATAGCCCAGCATGAGCATGCTCTGTGTGCACTGTCTTGAATTTATTTCTTCAATTTCTGATTATGTGGTCTCCTCAGTGAATACGCCAAGCCAGCATAACCTCAGCCAGAGATGTTTACAAAACCTCCCTGGTGGTTACAATTGCAGACTTTAATATTTTGCGCATGTAATACATTGTGTTGGTTTTAAAGTGCATTTACTGGCTCAGTGCATGAGCACACATGAGGAAACAGGCCTCTGAGAAAGAGGTGTAATCTGATATTGGGTGAGAAAACAGCGTAAACAACAACAGAACAATAATAACATGCCGTTGCCAGGCGCCAAGCGCCATAATCAAACATCATCGCTACGCACCGCATTATGTTTTATTCATGTGGCAGACACAACAATCCGTTGAGTGCACGAGCAATCCGTGTCCATGGTTACGGTGCATGTGTGTGTGTGTGTGTGTGTGTGTGTGTATGTGTGTGTGTGTGCATGTGTGTGTGTGTGTGTGTGTGTGTGTGTGTGTGTGTGTGTGTGTGTGTGTGTGTGTGCATGTGTGTGTGCATGCGTCTATGCGTGTGTTTGTGCGTGCGTGCGTCTGCATGTGTGTGACTGTGCATGTGTTTGTGCGTTGGTGAGTGTGTGTGTGTGTGTGTGTGTGTGTGTGTGTGTGTGTGTGTGTGTGTCTGCGTGTGTGTGAGTGTATGTTTTTGACAGAGAGAGGGAATCTCCGGTCTCCGTTAAGAATGGGTCCAGATACTCCAAGCTCATGGTCAATCACTGAGGCATTGTCCAGAGGCCACTCTGAGACTGAGGCTCTATTGTAAAACACAGTGGCCCGACGATCTGCCACACAATACCTCACAATCAATGCACACAATCAGTACACTGTGATTGGGATGACTCTCCAAGCCTGCATCAGGCCACAATAGGCAGTGAGCCATTCAGCGCAGGCCACAGGAAGTTAGCCTTCAGGCCTACGCAAAGCCACCGTGTCAGGGATTATGGATGCGTCCACTGCCAAAAAAGGGCTCCCATGACAAAAGGCGTCAACAGTGCCATGCCAGAAACATTGTACCATTGTCCTATAATTATGTGCGTTCCAATCATACAACCACACAATGATTTAATGGAAACATGCAGAGTAGGGTTATTACGCACAGTCAGCTCAGAGAGGAGCAAGTATGAAGTGTTTGAGTGGTAGATGTCAAAAGTAACGAGAACAGATGTCAGAGTTGAGAAGGGTCTTATAATTGAAAGTCAAATATTGCATTTAAAAAGATAAACTGCAGGTTGTGTTGCCACAAGTAATCGGTTCTCAAATTAAGGATTTCCTCTTTCCTAGCAAATAACACTGTCATCATCAATTTAGTTCTACACAGGGGAGCAGAGTGATGAGTCTTCAGTGATGGATCACATTCACACGGCTAGTACAGAGCCAGGGAACACTTCAGCAATATGTCACAGCATATTAATTTCATTCTTCAACACATTCATGTGTCATAGACTAAACAAGTTCTCCTTCTCTCTGCCTCTATGTGTGTGTGTGTGTGTGGGTGTGTGTGTGTGTGTGTGTGAGAGAGTGTGTGTGTTCTGCGATGACTATACTATTCAGATACTGTGAACATGCTTAACACATGCCAACATAACAACCACTTTGACTTCAGGCTAATTCTGCCTTGGCTCTGAGCAAGGATCTGAGTTGGTTGCTTGGTGTTCTAACAAGTTGTCTATGAATTTGCCAAACCACACACACACACACACACACACACACACACAAAACAAAGAGCGTGAAAGCCTGTCACTGTTTATACAAGCAGACCAGCATCAGACTCCTATTCCATTTCCCAATGGCTATAGAAACTGATCTATAAAACAGATATCCACATAAAATATGTATCTACTGTAGAGTTTTAAAGAGTTGCTCTGTCAGTTTACATCAGCATGAGCATCAACCACAAGCTTCTTTCTCCAAACAAGGCTCAGCTCTGTTTTGGGGCAGACAACACAGCTCAGCATCAGAGCGGTCCTGGGAGAATGCACCACCATCACTCCACTTCCAGCCAAAAGTTGAAACAGAACAACAACAACTTCAACAACAACAACAACAACAAACCACCAGACACGGAAGGAGGGAATGAGGAGGGATGAGAAGAAAACAAGAGTAGGAAGAAAGGGAGGATATGGAGAATGAGGAGGGATGAGAAGAAAACAAGAGTAGGAAGAAAGGGAGGATATGGAGAATGAGGAGGGAAGAGGAAAGAGGGAAAGTGGAGAATGCAGCTGTAGAGAGGGGAAACAAAGAGCTCCTATCCCCATGACAACACCTCTGTATACAATCACTACCTCCGCCTTCCCCACCCAACCCCCACCCAACCCCAAACTCACCCCCTAGGGCTAGCTGGCTCTGCGTGTGTGAGTGAGGGAGTGAGAGAGAGAGAGGGAGAGAGAGAGAGAGAGAGCACTCTCAGAGAGAATAAAACATTACCCCTGTGCTTGACGCCAGGCAGCCCCTGCACCTCCTCCACGGTGTTAAAAACACACAGCCCCCCCACTGTTCCTTACTCATCCCAGCCAGTCTGGGCTCCGCTAATAAACCCAAACCCTCATCAGCACCAGGGGTGAATCACCAGGCACGGGCATTCATCAACACAACGCTACTGCTTTGGAGTGTTTGAGTCGAGGTGTGTGTGTGTGTGTGTGTGTGTGTGTGTGTGTGTGTGTGTGTGTGAGAGTATGCGTATGCG
>NC_055969.1:8402787-8407787 GCF_018492685.1 Alosa sapidissima
ATTCAGGCGGCGTGGTGGTCGTCTCTCACTCTCTCTCTCTCTCTCTCTATCTCTCCCTCCGCAGGCACTATCTTTCACTCTCTCTCTCTTTCTCTGTGTCTGCACAGCGCTGGAACACCCTCGAGTGATGACATGAGCATCAGGGGTCCACTTCCTGTTTACAGGGGCCAGGGCTAATTTTTGCTTTTTGGCTGCCAGTGTCTTCTGGAATTAATGACGGCTAGAGATTAAAGCAGCCTCTGCATGGGTGAGTGTGTGTGTGTGTGTGTGTGTGTGTGTGTGTGTGTGTGTGTGTGTGTGTGTGTGTGTGTGTGTGTGTGTGTGTGTGTGTGTGTGTGTGCTACATGAAAACAAATCCTCTCTAAACCTACCAAAACCCTCCCTGTGTTTTTCAGCCATGCCTTGCCAACCCCTTTTCTCTCCCTTTGTATTTATTTGTTTGAACTTGTGTGTATGTGTGATGTGTGATATATGTTTATTATTACCATACCATAATTTCCCTTTGGGGGTGAATAAAGTAATCTATCTATCTATCTATCTATCTATCTATCTATCTATCTAATTATATGTATACTGTATGATTAGGGAACACAACTGAGCATATGTTTTGATATCAGAACTGAAGATTCTATCAGTGGTTTTAAATCATTACAAGAAGAATGTTTTGTAGCAACTCAGAATATAGAATTCTCTGAACATTCTACTTTGCAGAGGTAGAACACTGAGGTAGAACACTGTGTCAGTTTGACCTGGCTACACCAGAGACAACATTGAGAGAGAGCTTTCTGCTGCTGTTTTACACTGATTCATTGATTTACCTGCCTTAATAATTTCTTGATAGTGTTTATTCGGTTTCCTTAACTATTATTCCTTAAAGACAGAGGAGGAGTCTACTTGTATAACACCTTTAGACTAAACTGAAGGCAAACTTCACTTGCTGAAGATGGAGGTGAGAGGAGAGCGTAGGGGCTTCATGGAAGCCGTAAGATCCTTCTTTACTACCATCAGAAACCGGATTAGACAACGGAGAACACGGCAGAGAACTAAAAACTACCGGATCTGTCGAAACCTGGCCATGGCCAAGATTGAGTCTGAGAAAGAAAGAAGACTGAAGAAGCAAGTGAAATCTGGGTTTAAGGCCAAGATGAGCAAGAGGAGCCACTCAGCTAACATTACAGCTGAAGTGGACAGCGCTAAGAACAGGATACAGGAGAAGGATGGAGCACCTAGAGATCTCAAGGAGAGAATGCGGTCTGCTCTGCGGGCTTTTCAAGAGGGGCGCAAGCCACGCTGGGTGAGAGGCTGGAGAAAAAACAACATGGAACCCCTGAACATGGAGGAGATTCAAGTTGGAGAGGATCTCCATGAGACTCAGACCGGAGAGGATCTCCAGAATCAGGCCAGAGAGAATCTCCCTGACACTCAGGATAGAGAGGAACTCCATGAGACTCAAGCCGGAGAGGCTCTCCATGAGATTCAGATGGGAGAGGATCTCCATGAGACTCAGACTGGAGAGAATCTCCCTGACACTCAGGACAGATGGGAAATCAATGAGACTCAAGCCAGAGTGGATCTCCATGAGACTCAAGCCAGAGTGGATCTCCATGAGACTCAAGCCAGAGTGGATCTCCATGACACTCAAGTCGGAGAAGATCTCCAGACTCAGGCCGGAGAGGATGTCCATGAGACTCAGACGGGAGAGGACCTCCATGAGACTCAGACGGGAGAGAATCTCCCTGACACTCAGGACAGAAAGGAACTCAGTGAGACTCAAGCCGGAGAAGACCTCCAGACTCAAGCCAGAGAGGATCTCTATGAATCAGCAAGTAAGAATGCAAATTTGTTATTTATAGCATAGACCTTATACTGTTAATTTAAGTCCAATTCCAAGTGCTTTAATTTGTCACAGTTTTTTAGGATACAATTATTGTGAAACTGGCACAACTTCACTACAAAATAGATGCAGAGAAAGACAGCAATAATGTGATATTAATAATCTTATCAACCATTACAGTAACAAAACTAGAATTAATGCCTTTAGTTAACCTCATGTGAACAGCATATATGTTACACTGCAAATTCATGCCCACAGTTAACCTTTTTCAAACCTCTTCAAACAGGCTGGGCTGTGACCTACGGCCACATGTGGCAAGTAATGGCCCAGCTAGGTGACTCTGTCAACTGCGGAGAGGACATTTATGCCACTCAGGCCATGGAGGATATACAACCTGCTGAACCAGCAAGTAAGAATGCAAATAGCAGAGATCTTTAACTGCAAACTCATGCACTCAGTTCACTTCTTGTGTGAATAGATAGCATTGACTACAGACTGCTAATTGATGTCCAAAATTAACCGTTTTCAAACGTCTTCAAACAGGCTGGGTTATGAACTATGGCCAGATGTGGCATGGAATGGCCCAACAAGATGGCCCTGTCCTTTACAGAGAAGATCTCCAGGCCACTCAGGCCGGAGACGATATCCAGGCTGCTGAACCAGCAAGTAAGAATGAAAATAGTACAGAATTAACTTTTTGTGTGAATAGCATAGACCATAAACTCCCGATTCATGTCCGAAGTTAACCTTTTTCAAACCTTTTCTAAAAGGCTGGGCTATGACCTATGGCCAGATATGGCAAGACATGGCCCAGTAGATGGCCCTGCCCTCTGCAGAATGCTCATCATGAACTGTAAGTAAAAGTTGTTGGTAATTCTGAGTACATTTACATGTATAGTGACACAAATGAACGAATACGACACAAATGAATAATTACAATGTATGTCCTACAGCTTTCTCCACAGATCTGGAAGAAGACCTGCCATCTTTCATCATTGTGAAGTGAACAGCCAAGAAACTGGCCATTGAAGCTACCATTCTTCAAGCATTCAGCTTCCCTCATTCAGCTGAACTGAACTTCATTATATTAAATTGTCAGTATTGTCATTGTTGTTGTTATTATGTTTCTTGATTATTATATTGATAATTCCTTAAAATTCTACATCAAATAAATATTTTACATACTTTAATGGATGAAACTGGCTTTTTGAACACAACCTTAGTCTGCAATCACAAGCCTCAACTGTGCCAATTCAAAGTAACTGACACGTATGGTGGTTGGACATGTACTGTATGGTGGTTAGATCATGAATTCTGCAACCGGTATCATGTCCATGAAGTCCGTGATTGGCTATCATATGGAGCCAGTAACCCCAGGCACTGGCTGGGAAAAGTAAAGCCTCCTCTACACCAACATAGTTCAGCAGAACAGAAACATAGCCATGCATGCAGGGATGTACACACACACAAACACATACACACAAATACACACCTTCTTTATCTATTTATCTAATTGAATTGCATTGCAGGTTGCAGAAATCTCTGAAATCCTGCTGAATCAACGAGAAAGCGGGGGGAACATATAGAGCTGAGCTTTCCGTAACAGCAGAGATAGCTAAAGCCTTGTCTCTTATCAGACAGAGAGAGAGAATGTGGCTTTGTCAGGTAGATAGGCCAAAGAACATCCCAGGGATCAAACAGAGAGCACACATCACTGATCCTTCCAGTGTGTGTGTGTGTGTGTGTGTGTGTGCAAAAGGCAAGGACCACTAGACCCTTCATCAGTGGCTTGGCACACTGCCTCACTTGCCGTTCATAAACCCACATGGAGATGAATGCATGCACACACACACACACACACACACACACACACACACATACACACACACACACACACACACACACACACACACACACACACACACACACACACACACACACACACACACACACATACACACACATACACACACTCACAGCGTCACCACAAAGTGCTCCTTGAATGAGATTTTATGCACACATACATCAGAATAATACACTGCACAGCGACAGCCCCTGGCACAGACTGGAGCAAGAGGGAGAAAGATTGAGAAAGAGAGAGAGAGAGAGAGAGAGAGGGAGAGAGAGAGGAAAGAGTGCAGGGGCAGAGAGGGGAAGTGAGGATAAGGGACTGGGGTGAAAGACAGGGAAACTCCTTACCCATCTCATGCACTCTAGCTCAATTAATTCCTCCCTGTCTAGACATCAACAAAAAAAGGTTTCAGAGCTAGTGGTGTGTGTGAGACTAGGATGTAAAGACTCATGGAAATGATAATGTTTCCTTAAATATACTGGCACGCACAAACACAGAGACGCACACACAGTTACACACACACACACACACTCGTTCCAACATACATGGCTCCAACACAAACAGCAATCTAAATTCAGGTTGCTATTGTCAACGTCTTTAGCATTTTCCAGCACATGTTGCAGTCAAAGCTAGGTGGAGCATACAAAGCCTTATTTCAAAAAGGAACTGGAGAAGTACTCCTGGAGCAGAGGTACATCCCCATCCCCATCCCCATCCCCTCTCTATTTGAACTGTGTAAAGTTGCGCAGCGCGCTATCTGAGAGAGGTGCTGCTTCCAGAGATCAAACACAACAGCGCATGGAGCTGGAGGCGAGAGATGAGCATCCACCTGCTCCTACAACCAGACAGCGGCACCGGGCTGGGAACACACGCTGCAGTCAGACAGAGGCCAGGAGCTACACACTGCACTCAGGCTGACAGTGAGGAAGAGGGGATAAGAGAGAGAGAGAGAGAAATAGAGAGAGAGAGAGAGAGAGAGAGAGAGAGGGAGAGGGAGAGGGAGAGGGAGAGAATGGGGAAAAAAAATGACATTTCAACAAAAAGGGGGTAAATGAGATGAGAAGGAGTCTCCGGGCGTTTTTGTTTTTACCTCTCGCTCAAATGGACAGTGCCTCCAGCACCCAAAGCTCTGCTGCGTTCAGAAGCACATGGAGGAGGGACACTTTGGACAGAAAAAAAGGAAAAGGAAACACACACACACACACACACACACACACACAGAGAGAGAGTCGTTCCAGATTTATCCTAGTTTCCAACACAGCCATGAATCTGCAAGCAGATGGCAACAGACTGAAAAAAAAAGACTGAAAAAAT
>NC_055969.1:8417787-8425287 GCF_018492685.1 Alosa sapidissima
GCGGTGGCGCGACTGGGCTCGACGCTGCTCGAGAGATTATAATAAAGACCGGAGAGATTTTTTTCCTTTCTTTTTTTTCCCTTCTTCTTCCTCTTCCTTTTCTTCTTCTTCTTCTTCTTCTTCTTCTACAGTGGGAGTTTGAGGCAGCAGAGGGAAGCGGCCGCTCCTGTAAGAGGGGATTGTTCAGTCTATCATGAGCTCATCTGCAGCGCTCTGCACTGGGCGCTCACCGCACAGTGGGGAAACACTGAAGGATGGAGAGGAAGCAAGAGAGAATGGAGAGAGGCAGGAAAGGAAGGAGGGAGGGAGGGAAGGAGGGAGGAAAAGTGAGGATAGAGCGTGAGAGAGATAAAGCGCAAGACAGAGAGGAGGGAAAGCAGTGGGAGGCAGAGAGAGAAGGATGTCCATTTTAAAACGGCAGAAGATGCCTCTGGCTCTTCTTATCTAAATAACATGTACATGTATGCATGTATTCTGAAAAAAAAACACTATTATGGGTCCTTTCAGCACACCTACTCACTCACTGATTCCACCGCCTCATTTAGTTCTACCCATTTCTATATTCACACACCTCCAAAGCTGGCCACCGATTCATTCAAATTCCCACTGCTGTCCTGCTTTCATTGGAGACATGGATTTTATTTTGTACCCGAGAAATGCTAAAAACAGCTTCAGTGTTTAGTGTTTTTCTCCCCCCAACAGGGTTCCTACTGCATACATCACACACACACACACACACACACACACACACACACACTCAAACACCCCCTCATGCACACAATGGCATTAAATACAGTGGTTACCCCTTCGCTGACGTTGGATAATATCTTTTCTTTTTTTTCTCTTTTCTTCCATCCCCCCTCCTTCCAATCTGTTATCGGCGGAGTCCTGCCGCGCAGGGCTAAATTGGGCTCCGCTTCCCCCTCTGTTTCTTTTTTTATCTGCGCTGGCGTGAAATAATAAGTGTGACATCTGATTACCAGCCAAGCCCTCGCCATACACAACTCAGAAAGCGAGTGAGCAGGACCCCGATAAAGCAGCCCGACCATGAGGGATAGCCAAGGCTGATGATAGCACTGTGTGTGTGTGTGTGTGTGTGTGTGTGTGTGTGTTGTGTAGGTGATGTGAAAATGATGGAGTTGCAGAGGTACGCTTGAATAGAGACGGGATAATGGATTTTCCATCCACATCTGCAGGGCTCTTAGTGACGCAATTGGTCTTCATGTACACACACACACACACACATACACACACACGCACACGCACACGCACACGCACACGCACACGCACACACACACATATACACACAGACACCACAGAAACCACAGAATTAAATAAGGCCTACCTACCTAGACATATACCAGCTCCACAATAATGAGTACCTGTCTGCCATACATACACAGCACACCTATGGAAAAAGAATTTATGCATTGCCATTTTTCCACTCCGTACCAGCCCAGTGATGGAACTAACTGTCAAACAAAGCAAATGCTCACACACTCAATCAATTCATTAAGTCAGAGTAAACCTGAAACTAAAGTGTGTATGTGTGTGTGTGTGTGTGTGTGTGTGTGTGTGTGTGTGTGTGTGCATGCACCCTACTGTTTACCAAAGACAAGCAAAGGCCAGCAGTGACAAATAGCCACCGTGTCACCTTTAGCACTGATGAACTGTGCTCCTGCGAGGCACTCTCTCATACACACAGACACACACACACACACACACACACACACACACACACACACAGACACACACACACGGCTCGTCGATCATCGCCCATGCCCTTTTTCACTGGAGAATGACACCCGGCACAAGACAGGCAAGGTTACTCTCTCCCTGTCTCCTCAAGAGGGATGTCTCTGGTCATCCACTCTCAGCTCCATTTGTGACTGCAGCAGGTAAAGGCCAAGTGTGCCACTCTCTCTCTCTCTCTCTTTCTCTCTTTCTCTCTCTCTCTCTGGCCCCTGCCTGCACTACCAACACAGGGCAGTGCAGCATCAGCCTGGGCCACAAAGCCACCACAGTTGGAGGAACAGAGAAGTCCCCTCTGCCATGCAAATCTGGCTCCAGGAAACGTGAGAAGCACCTGAGCGCCTGACTTCCTGTGCCTCTTCCTGTCACCACCCTCTGAGATGCCATGGCGGTCGTGGGCCCCGACTATCAGAGGCCACTCGACCGAGATGCTCCGTCAGTACCCTTGAGTCACACTCCTTACACCGTCCAATCACACTGCAGCATCCTGATGGAGTGAGAAGAAGGGGAAGGGCCTTCTCAGCCGACTGCATCTGGTGCCCTCAGGGTGTGACCGAAAGAGAGAGTCATCTCTTTCAAACCACCAGGGAACAGCACAGAAACCACGCTGTGAGCTCTAAGTCAGACAGGCAGAGAGAGCATTAGATCATCACTCCGCACATTCACGCTCAGCCTAAAAACAGCATAGGTCATAAATAGGATTTTTACATGAGATTAAAATGATTTGAGCCTCATAAAAACAATCAATCCCTGTGTCTGGCGAGCAATGATCTGGGATCAGCTGCCCGTGTTTCACACAACAACTTCCTTCTACTAGTATTTCAGCAGTGAAACTGAAGTAGGATCATTGAGCGCACATTTGCATGATGGGAACAAGAAACCAAGAGGCAATATATTAGATCACAGATGACACGCACAGTTGCATCTGCAGAACGGCATCCTTTAATCAACATTTCAACCATCTGCCCAAGTGAAGGGAGAGGAGTGGAGAGGGGGAAGAGAGGGATGATGCTCTCTTTAATCAGCCAATGAGTGCCCACGGGGCTGGGGGGGGGATTCCCCCTCCCAAAGTGCCTGCTCATGCAAAACCAGCCAGTAGTGGAGCTCAGAGGAGCGGTCTGACCTTGCTGCCGTGAACGGCCCAGCGCGGCACGACCTTGCCTCCTGCCATTTTTTTTTTTTTTTTTGCATTGCGGCGCTCAATCATTTATGAGGGTGCCTGCGGAACTGTAATGCCCAACGGGCTTCCAGAAATCATTAATGCTGGTTAAAGAGTTAAGGGCCTGTAGGTGCGGACTTTGTAAGAGACAAATAAAAACATCTCTGGCTGCCGCCACCTCCCTGAGGGCTTTCCAGCTGGATGGGCCCAGTGGGAATACAACTGTGCTGTATCCAAGGAGAGGCAGCAGGCATCTGGCCCCCTGTCCACACTCTAAATGGCCCAATATGGACGACTGCACGGGACACCAGGTTTTTGAGCTGTGGCCTCTTGTGTTTTAAGAGGAGAGGAATGAGGTGGTCACTCTCTCACACACGCACATACTCACTCACACACACACACGCACAAGCACACGCACACACTCAAATATTCTCTCTCCCACTCAAACAGGTACACTCAAATGTTCAGGACCACAGATGCAAGTGGTCCAGTATCTGTGTGAAAGCCATTGTAGGGTGAAAGGCCAGCGTGAAGAATAATAAAAAACAAAAAAACAGATATCCTACAGGGCCGAAAGTTGAATAACCCTTTCTTTTACAAAGTCGAGTACTTTCCGTGTGCATAAAAAAGAGCCGTGAATGTGGCTGCTCCTGCTGGACTGCTCCCCACTGCGTCTTTATAAACAGGCAGAAAGGCTGAAGCTGAAAACCCACAAGCAGAGAGAGAGAGAAAGAGAGAGAGAGAGAGATAGAAAGAGAGAGAGAGAGAGAGAGAGAGAGAGAGAGAGAGGCCCCAGTGTGCTCGACTCACTTTTTCCAGAAGCTTCTGGAAAACTGAATCTGGACGTTGCGCAAGGGCGACCTTTGAAGGCGCATTACCGAGCGTCGCAGGTTCCGGGATCATGCCGTTTATGATGAGGCGGGTTCAGTCCGGAGCCTCAATTGAGCTTCACAATGAGAGCAGTCGGACTGGACTGAGAGCAGAGGACAGGTCGGGTCAGCGAGAGAGAAAGAGAGAGAGAGAGAGAGAGAGAGAGAGAGAGAGAGATCTTGGGGGATGGGAAGATGACGGGATGGAAAAAGATGCAGATTTTTGTTCTTTTCCAAGAGGGAACTCGCAGAACACTGAGTGTTTTGAATTTCCTCAAGTTTACTCCTTCAGGTCAGAGGCTGGCGACGAGTTCCAAGTGTGTGTTATTTTTGTTTCTGGGTGCAACAGCATCAATCTGCCCCAGCCAATTACAGCACAGCCATCCCTAAACTCCACCCACTGAGGCGCCTTGGCCATCTCCACCGCCGTCCCTTGTCCCCATCACAACCCTGGACCCATTTCCCCATACACCTCATCACTCACTATGCACACAAGACCTCCACCTTCCAACCCCCCACACCACACCACACCACCCTCCCCCTTCACCCCGCTGTGGGATCTCCCGGCTAAACTCCCCTCTCCGGGGACTTCCTTCCTGCTCTCCATATCCCCGGGTATTTTTGGACCTTAAATAAAAGCGTGCTGGCCATTAGTGCAATCTGGAGGAAGGCTCCATCACGTCCATTAGACACTGAAACAGACACACACACACACACACACACATAGCCAGGGCTGATGCATAAGGGGGTGGTGGTGGTGGTGGTGGTGGTGGTGGAGGGAGGGTGGTGTTGCACTAACAGCTCCACACATTAAATCAGGACGACCACTCCACGGAGCAGCGCAGCAAAGCACGGTGGGAGGATCCATAATTCATAGCGTTTAATAGAATGAAGGAGCTAATAATACAAGCTGAGGGAGCCGGCTGGGGTGCAGACTCATGGGAGATCACTCTCCTCATTACCAGAGAGAGAAGGAGAGAGAGAGAGAGAGAAAGAGAAAGAGAGAGAGAGAGAGAGAGAGAGAAAGAGTGTATGAGGGGGGGGAAAGTGGGATAGAGAGAGATAGAGGGAGAATAAGGGAGAGAAAGAGAACATGAGTAACAAGACCACACACTCTTGCAGTCCCTCACATCTTATATCACTCTTCATTCTATCATTCTTTCTTTTTCTTATCTATCTGGACTTCATCCCTCTCTTTGTTGGATGGCAAAAGAGAAGGGATGCAGAAAGAAATCCTAGAGCTACACCCCCCCCCCTCTCTCTCTCTCTCTCTCTCTCTCTCTCTCTCTCTCTCTCTCTCTCTCTCTCTTTCTCTTCTTGCCTGACTCACTTCTTCTCCTCATCCCCTTTTCCAAGGCCCCTCACAGCAGTAACCAAGGCTCGGTGACGCTCAGCAATCCTTTAACTCTTTCTCTTCTTTTTTTCCCTCCTCCTCCTCTTCCTCCTCCTCCTCCTCCTTCTCGGAATCTTGCCCGGCAGACACCTTCATTAGCAGTCACCAGAATGTTCAGTGAGATTTTGTGAGGAGGAGGAACTCCCCTGGGGGAGGAGGGAAGAGGGCGGAGAGACTCCACCATTTTGGTCGAGAGGCTCATTTCTGAGTGAACTAGCATTGTTTTGTTGTTGTGTTAGTGCAGACGTTACATAAGCTGTCGCCTCCTGAAAGGAATGCGATTAAAATGAGAGAGACGAGACAGGATGTGGTCAGGAGGAAGAGGACACTGGAAGATTTGAGAAGAAATCAACTCACTATTCCATCACATTATGTGACACCATGTTACTGATCACAAACACAAGGAAATTCTAGTGATCAATTGATCAATCTAGTGATTACTCAATTGTCAAAATGAAAGTGCTTTTCTAACTGTTTTCTAACTGTCTATGTGTGCGTGTATTTGTGTGTGTGTGTGTGTGTGTGTGCGTGTGTGTGTGTGTGTGTGTATGTGTGTTTTAAATGTTTGCAGAACAGATCATTTCTTTATGCTTGGTCCCCTGTGTACACTAGTCTGGATTGGGCTCATTTCCGGCAAACTCTTATTCCATGTTTTTCATGCTGAGTCATCATACCCATATAAATAATTCATCACATCTCTGGACACAATACTCCTGTCTACACCCACACACTTAACCCTCCCCACACACACATACACACAAACATACATACACACACACACACACACACACACATACACACGCACACACACACACACACACACGCACACACGCACACACATACAGCCTAATCAATCAATGGGTGTGATAACTCCATGATCAGTCTCCTCACATACACATGCTGTTTCTCATTCGGCCAATCAGCACATTGGCTCGGGAGCAGGTGCCATCAATCACTGGCCGACACCTCTGGTGGTGGGCGATATGAGTTTGCTCAGAGTTTGTGCCTGTGTGTGCATACTTATGCAGGAGTGGGCAGAGGGTTGCTGGGGATATCAAGTTGGCTCGGAACCAACTGTAATGCTAAACACGGCGATATGTCTTCCAGTTATCCATGCTCATCTACGACTTATTCACATGGTGTTTCAAAGGAGGAGGGTGAGAGGGGGGGAGGTGTGTTGTGGTGTGGATGTGTGTGTGTGTGTGTATGAGTGTGTATGCGTGTCTGTCTGTACGAGGATTGAGGATTCTGGCCACGTGCCTGTTTGTGTGTGAGAGAGTAAGGAGTGTGAGAATGTACATCCTCACCACATATACAAACTAATTTAAAATGCTGTGCTTGTATGTGCATGCACTTATTTCCTTGTACATGTGTGCAAGAATACGTGCATGCGTGCATGAGTGATGGCTGTGCATGTTTGCCTGTGTGTGTGTGTGTGTGTGTCCTCCACCTCCTGCTACTCTTCTTGCTTTGAAAGCATGCCGCCTGTTTTTAATGGGTGGTAGCATGTCTGCCTCCAGCGATAATCTAATAAAGCTCCTCAATGCTTTACACAGGCTGTAATGGGAGGCAAACACCACACACACACACACACACATGCAGAGTGAGCACTGATGCGTCCTGAGGGAGGTCTGCATAAACAGATGGGCTTCTTACTCACCAAAAGACAGAACTCATCTCTCATGCAAGCAGACCCGCAAAACCAGCAGTGGCAAGTCTGCTACACCCGCTATGTGATTGACTTTGTGCACGTGTTTTTGTGTGTGTGTGTGCGCGTTGAGGGGAAATAGAGATCATCTCAACACCTGACTAGCGTGGAAACACTCGAGAATTTGGCTAAAGGATGCTTGTAATTGCAGCACATCACTTAACTGACTCAATGACTCCATTGATTGTATTGATCTTGAATCCTCTCAGCAGGTCTGTATTAGCTCGCTGCTTTATATCTCCAGACATCAGCAGACTGCTCACCAGTTCCACCATCTGTATTCATTCATAGATTCAATGCAACTAAGAGGAATGGAGGAAGAATGGCACAAATCACTGCAATCTTGGTCACAAATTTGAATCTGAGCAGCGTGAAAATGCAGAAAAGCGCAGAGGCCCATTACAGATGCACGACACACGACCACACACACACACACACACACACACACACACACACACACACACACACACACACACACACACACACACACACACACACACACACACACACACACTCACTCAAACACACACACACACACACACACACACACACACTCACTCAAACACACACACACACAGAGACACACACACACTGAGAGCAAATTCTGAATTTACATGAT
>NC_055969.1:8430287-8442787 GCF_018492685.1 Alosa sapidissima
TCAACAGACACAAATAAAGAAGCACAGCACCATCGCTATGCTGAGCGAAAGGATGGGGGGGGACTCGGCAGTGAGTGGTCGCGTGCTCGTCTGGTCGCGTGCTGCAGGTCTCGCAAGATAGCTCATCATTGCTAATAAGAGCTCAAAAGAAATGTCCAAAAATGATCCACTTGATCCTTCTTGGATGATGATGCATGTGTGTGTGGGTGTGTGTGTGTGTGTGTGCGTGTGTGTGTGTCCATGTGTGAAAGAGAGGTCAAGATTTCTGAGCTTGTTTTGGTATGACTGTGGTCTGCTAAGCGTGAGTAGACTGATGCTGCTCGAGTGGTGCATTTCCATGGGCACAGGCTTGGCAACCATACGCTGAAATCAGTGTGTTAGTGGGCTAGCGTGCAAGTAGGTTGGCATGGGAGGCCACGCGTCCTCACTCTCCTCTCTTTCTCCTTCCCCGTTTGTCATGCTTCATCTCTCAATATCTCTTTATATATGTCTTTCGCACCATATATTTCTCACGCTATATCCCTATCCCACTCTTTCAGCCCTCCTCCCTCCCCTCTCTCTCTCTCTCTCTCTCTCTCTCTCTCTCTCTCTCTCTCTCTCTCTCTCTCTCTCTCTTGATCTTCTGCTCCATCTCCTCTTCTTCTCTCTGTAATGCCCTACTGGCTACAGGTCTGGCTGACATCTGAGAGAGATGAAGTGTTGATGATTAATGCCTCCAGAGCCAACAGTATATCACACACACCAACACCATACACACACACACACACACACACACACACACACACACACACACACACACACACACACACCAATCAGGAGGTGGTGGCCTGGCTGAGTGTTCTTGCAGTCCCCAATCATACCAAACAGCAAACAGAGTAAGAGTCAAGGTCAAGCAGAGGCGGAGAAAAGAGGGACACACACACTCACATGCATGCACACACACACACACCACACATTCACACACCACAACCACCACCACTGAAACAGACTTCACAGAGATAAAGAACAGTATGGATAGTAGGTCAACAGGATGAGGATGTGGACACATACTTTTAAAGCATTCAACACACACACACACACACACCGTATCTGACTTCATCCTCAACAACACATATTACTGAGTGCAAGAATGCCTTCATATCTAGGGTCACAAAAAGCATCACAAACAAATGTATCACAAACAATGGCAACAATGCACTTGACTTAGTTTCAGTTCTTCGTACAGTTGGCAAGTCAACTGGCCATTTCTTGTTAGTTTTAATCTCTGAGTCTGCACCAGTGGCGTCGCCTTCGCACAATATCTTTTGTAAGTGGAGCACTATGCAAACACACATTAAACAGAGCCATTCACAGCATCATGTGGACAATTTGCCTACTGCATAAATGAGAATTAATAAATCGATAAGACACCATTTGCAATCACGGAACATGTAAACATTTCTGGGTTCATTTCACACACAGTAACAGGCCAAGCAGCTTGGCTGCAGTCACAATTGGCTGGTTTTATTCTCTAAGGGCCTCTCTTTTGGGTGAGAGTTGAACACTGGAATAGTCTCATCTGCTGGTTCCCTCATAAATCTCCCTTTTGCTACATCTTTCTGCCTCTGAGCCAAATAGTCTTGGGACGTACGTCATCATTGTGGTGTGAAACACACTTTTAGTTTAGTTTGTTATATAATATATAGTTTGTAATATAATATTATGTAGTTTAATATATAGTATTATATAATAACCAATGTTGTTTTCTTTATATGATTTGAAGAAATGACTTCAATAGATGCCAAGGCGAGTTGTTGTGCCGGGAAAGGTATCACACTTCAGGGTGTAAAAGGGGGAAAGTTCAGGCGTGTGACAGTGTACATTTTTGAAATTCCGTCAAACTGGAATTAAACCTGAGTCATACCACTAACAGAAAGGAAGAGTTTGAGAATAATGCCGTGACATGCATGTAAAACATGACGAGCTGAGAGGAAAACAGAGTATGGGAGAGAGAGAGAGAAAAAGAGAGAGAGAGAGATGAACAGAACTGATTGTTTTTTGCGAAGGATGGATCTAAACCGGCAAGAGAAAGCGAAACTAAACCATATCAGCTCTAGTAGAAGAGGATCTTTGTGGGGGAGAAGAAAAATGTGAAGAGCTGCCAACTATGCTCCAGAGCCCGAGTGCGGAGAGAACGAGAGAGAACCAGCCTGGCCTGGCCCGGCCCACACGGAACCCGGAGCTCCTCACGGTGTGAAACACCTTTGCTCTTAGTCCACGTGCTGCAATGAAAACACACAAAGTCCTCACACTGATCCCAGAGCTCTACTTTGTGTCTGCAAGAAGAGGGAAGGCACTGCTCATGTGTGTGTGTGTGTGAGTGTGTGTGTGTGTGTGTGTGGAAAGGGATGGAAAGAGGGTAAAAAAAAGACACATATATGAGATACTTTCTCTTTCTCTGCTCTGCAGTGGCTTCAATAAATAATGAGGATTTTAAAATAAAGTTATGGCAATGAAAACAAGCACACAAAAAGGAACTGGCTGCCATAAAACACTCAGACTTGTGGAATGTGGGTTTCAGGAGACGGACAGTGCTAAAGACTGGAAGTAGAGGAAGCCTGTTAGCGGATTAGCACAATCAACAACATTGCACAGCACAGGATATGGTGATTCGGCAGGGATAGGTGGCACCTGCAGACTGCTCTACTACTATGCTACTATTATACCCTCACTAAACACACACACACACACACACACACACACACACACATCTCAAACGTACACACACACACCTCAAACACACACTCACACACACACACATCTCAAACACACACACACACACACACACACACACCTCAAGCACACACACACACACACATACACACTTGAAACGCACAAGGATATTTCCTCAGTACACTGAAGCATGACCCTCTTCCACATACACAAAAATCAACGATTAATTACAAACAACAAATAATTTGAATTTGCGGAATATAACAATAGAACAATCACACATTCATACTAACACAGACACAGACAGACACACACACACACACACACACACACACACACACACACAAACAGACACACACTCACAGACACACGCACATGCACACACACGCACACAGACACACACTCACACACACACATACACATTCGGACACGCCATCTCCAGCACAACCAGCAGCTGTCTGTTCTGATCTTCAGGAGAATTGGGGGATTTGAGGACAGCTGGGGAACTCAAGGGACCTCCATCCCCACCCCTCCCCACCCTGCCCTACCCTGCCCTACCCGCCTGCCACATCCTCCTGGGGGCAGGCATCTCATCCCAGACCCCTTGCTCTCCCCACACACGCTCCCTAGCCATCTCCACTCCACAGCGCCTGCTCAAACAGTCCAATGACTTCCAGGCCGGAGCGAGAACGCTTGAGTTACAGACGACAAATCAGCATGTTTGCACTGCCACACCACACACTAAGCACACGCTTCGCTTAACCTATGTGCTATGTGGCCTCCAAAACATAGTGGCGATAGTGTGTGTGGGTCTCTCTCTTACTCTCTCTCTCTCTCTCTCTCTATGTTTGCTTATGTTTGTGTTGTGTGTGTGTGTGTGTGTGTGTGTGTGTGTGTGTGTGTGTGTGTGTGTGTGTGTACGTGTGCGTGGGTGTGCGTATGCGTGTGTGTGCGTGTGGTTCATGGAGCAAAGAGGAGTTGAGGAGTTGCATCAAAGAGGCTAGGAACATGCACTGGGCGGTTAACATCACACGAGGACTACTCTGTAATCAGACATCCAGTGTGGCTGTGGAAGATAGCTGGGAGCGTCTGGCAGGGCCCTCTGTTCACCAAAGTCCCACTCAAGTCACGCTACCAACAGCAGTGACTGGCTCACTGGAAACAAGGCTAGAGACTTGGGACCAAGTCGAATCTTAGTGAGGTGTTCTGTTTTGTCAACATGCTTGTATGTACATGAAGGCACAGCACACACGACACACGACACACACACACACACTCTCACACTCTCACACACACACATGCAGAAGAGTGGTGTCCAGATTGCATGGCTGGCTCGGGGGGGTGGGGCTGGTCTCATTCTGAACTCTCTGTTCTGATTCCAGATGTTTCTTGTTGTCTGGAGAAGAGGAGAAGCGGAGATTAAACAACTCTGCTACAAGCAGAGAGAGAGAGAGACAGAGAGAGAGAGAGAGAGAGAGAGGGAGAGAGAGAGAGAGAGAAATGGAAACAGAGGGAATGGGAGAGAAAGAGAGTGAGAGGGCGGAAAAGAGACAGGAAGTCAGAGGCCAAAGAGGAAAGAGTAGCTCGTAAGAGTGAACGTGCAAGAGAGCATGGGGGAAGGAGGGGGAGAGAGAGAGAAAGAGAGAGAGAGAGAGAGAGAGAGAGAGAGAGAGAGAGGACAAGCCTGAGGTGAGGATCCTGTCAGGAGAGGAGATGGTGGTGTGTTGGAGGGAGGGAGGGAGGAGGGTTGACAAGAAACATTCCAAAAGCCTGAGGAGTTTCTATAGATAGAGGTCTACCAGAGCGAGAGGAGGAGGAGGAGAAGAGAGTAAAGAGCATGAATGTGAGGCCCCTCAGTAGAGAGCGGGAGGATTGAGTGGAAGCAAGCCAGCGACACAAGGGACTTCAGCATCTCACAGATGAGAACACCAGGGGAAGCTTCAGGTACTGATAACCTCCTGTCCTGCCATGAGCTGAAGAACATTACACAGACATGCACACAGGCATCCACTCAGAGGTGTTGGCTCCGTTGGAAAGCTGATGAGCAGACCAACAGGAGACAACGTTTTAGACAATAAACTATAATCTATAGTTTTAATCAAATAAACGTTATCGAAACCATCGTCTCCTTTGTAGACACTAAACAGTCATTTGCACATGTGCAAGTGACTTACATACCTATTTATGAATACATGTGAATACAAGTGTTGGTTAGATGACCTAGGCCTAGACGTTATTTTTAATCACGCGAGGTTAGATTTGTCTAAGCGTCTAAGCTTACAGCGTAACCTGGATGGGCTTATTTCCCTAGTAACACAAAAATATACGCCGTGCTCACAGTATGGAGTGTACTTTTCAATAAGCATACGCAAGCTCAGATGAATGTGTGAAAGGGAAGTGGTTCTGAGCAAGCAACTAAATGATGTCTAGTTTTGGCATTAAGACACACACACCCTTTCAACACGCACACCATCCACTCTCAAGCTGTACGAGGATGTGTTATGTCTCAATGCGAAGTTGTTCCTGAGCCAATGTGGATCATGAAACAACTTTTTTTTGTGAATTGGGAAGTGAAAATGTAACCTCACCTGAGGCCTTCTGGTGCTTATTATCCATGCAAATCCATGCAGCCGAGGTGCTACTTTTCTGGCTCTGACTTTTCCCATTGCTCTTTAAGCAAATCCCCACCCTACTAATGGAGGTTGAATGTCTGCTGAGCGAGTGAGGGGACACGTTTAACTGTGTAAACCAGACACCGAATACTCAATCTCACTGGTGGTGCCTTCAACTGCTTCTCTCTCTCAATCCCCCACTCTTTCTTTCCATTTTCTCTCTCTCCCTCTTTCTTTCACTCCCTTTGTTTTTCTAAGCTGTTTTTTCCTACAGCGCACGTCTTGCTGTAATCCTAAAGAGTTTAGCCTCAAAACCCTTCACACAGGCAATCAGCACGCTGTCTCCCTGGCTCATTGCTGTCTTCTGCTCTCCAGCACTCCCCTCTTCCATGTCCCTTTCTTTTCCTTCTTTCGTTCCTTCCCCTCTTCCTATTCCTCTCCTCTAATCTTTTCCTTCTTTCGTTCCTTCCCCTCTTCCTATTCCTCTCCTCTAATAGGAAAGCTCCTGTACGCTAACTGTAGCTGCCACTGCCGTTTTTCCCCCGCCACTTGCAGGAAATTGGGTTTTGCGTGAGCCATCAGTCAAAGATACCCGCGCCGGTCCGAGATGCACTGTGGGGGGAGACGGGGGATTGGATGGGGGAGGCGTGTAGCTACTAACGTTGATTTGTGGTGCCGTGGTGCCTTTGGCTGTGAAAGGGCACACCTGAGACTCCATGCTGAGGGTCTGATGGCAAGATAAACACAACACGATATATGGGATGTGTGTGTGAGAAAGAGTCTGTGTGTGTGCATGTGTGTGTGTGTGTGCGTGCTTTGGAATAAGTGGGTGTGTGCTTGTGATTAAGCGAGTCTGTGTGTTTTGTAAGAGTGTGATTGTATGATTGCAGGTCTAAGTTTCTATGTGTGTATGTGTGTGTGTGTGTGTGTGTGTGTGTTTGTGCGTGTGCACGCGCACATAAAATCAGAATCATAAGCCTGATGATGAAAAGCACAGTGGCTTTCTGATTGATCCCCCTGTGTGTCGACAGGGAATCCAATTTGTTCATTTAATGAGGGCTGACACACACTCAGCTAACACACACCCTTTCTGACGTAGGTACACACACACGAACACACACACACACACACTCACACACACACACACACACACACAAAATCACCACTACCCAGCATGATTAGATAATCATAAGACATCATGTTCCACTGAGAGCTATGATTATCTGTGGCTGTCAGTCAATATGGCATCCACTCACAGGAGGAGAGAGATGTAGCAAGAGAAGTGAGAGACAGAGAGTAGAGGGGAGGAAGAATGGAGGGAAACAGAGAGAGGACAGCGAAAGAGTGATTTGATAAAGAGCACATTTGCTTGTGTAATTATGACCCGTAGGTGTGATTTGGAGTCGGGATGTCAAACCGAATGAAAAGAACTCTCCCTTGTTACTCCGCAAATGGCAGCACAAACTAACTCTAATGGAGAGATGGAGGGAGAGAGAGAGAGAGAGAGAAAGAAGTAGATAAATAGACAGAGAAAGGGAGAAAAAAGGCTGAGTGTGAAAGAGAGTGGAAAGGATTTACAGAAAATTGGCACAAAGAAGCACCCCATTTCCAGTGAGATTACGGTGATGTTTTTCTGTCCAATACATGCATCTTTATCCAGCTATTTACTGCAAATGTGCAAATGTGTGATGGAGCTTTATATAGCCCAGAGCAGAAGGAGTAGCCATAAATCTCAAAGTAAGTAAACAGGATTTAGCTACTCCAAATAAAAAGCGCACAGATACACACTCGGTGAACAGGAGGCAGGGTGGGCGTCTGTTCACACTCCTCTCGCATGAGGTGAAAGATAATTTGGTCCCAATTTACAGTAAGTGGCCTTTAATTGCCAAATGATTATGTTGAAATTATACAGGTTACAGAAAGGGCATGCTCTGCATGGAGGCATACTGTTATATGATACACCCATCCATGGCATGGCTACGCGACACCCATACTTATCACACAAGGCGAACGCTATCCTGTCAAACTCTGACGATTACAACACAGGGCCAGTGTGTGTGTGTAAGGCGAGGCGGATGCTAAAGAGATGACCTCTTTAAAAGTTCAGGTTTCGGTAAGAGTGTGTGTGTGTGTGTGTGTGTGTGTGTGTGTGTGTGTGTGTCTTCAATTCATTATCCACCCAGTCAAATCTCAAATCCATATTCAAAGTGACTTCCGCATGTGCAAAGGCTTAACAGAGGACATGCCTATTTTCCGGTGACAGCATCTGTGCTAGTGTGTGTGAATGTGTCTGTGTCTGTATGTGTGCGTGCGTGCACAGGCCCTTGCACATGTAAGAGACCCCCTGGGGGTAAGATTTGCTTATTGGCTGATGAGTGACACCCGTGTGATGGAGATCAGAGGGGATTTTCATACGCTGCGTAACACACTGAGAGACAGTTGTCTCTGACCAGGGCCTGAGGGGTGAATGCATCGGGGCGAGGCCATATACAATAGTGCGTTTTCATGCTAGTATGGGAGCCTAAAACATTTGCATGTGTGTGTTTTGTGTGTTTCACATGCGGTGTTTGAACAGATGAACAGACCAGTGTTCTACTACAGGCTGTGGTGACAGAGTTCCGCTGAGAGTCTATCCAGTGAGCAAATATACGCTCCAAATGGATTTACTGACCTCACAACAAGCTGCATGCTAATATTGTCATAGTGTCATGTCTGTTTGTCTGCGTCCACGAGGAAAGAGTGGACACAGTCCCCTGACACACTTTTGCTAGAGAGCTTCTATTGACAAAGAAATATGATATGCAGAGAGAGCAATAAATGTTCTTTCTGTTCATTCTCACTCCCGTGATCACTCATCCTTTCTCTCTCTCTCTCTCTCTCTCTCTCTCTCCTTCCGTTAGCTTGATTGGTCTGCATGTTGGGCTGTGCGGGATCACGGGATCAATACCCTCTCAGCTCGGTACACAGAGTCTCCTAATGTTGCAGGCCCCAACTGCTGTGGCCCTCCCCCATCCCACAGCCAATTACGCGATATGATCAATACACAGGGCCTGTAATGGGATAGGGGGTGGCCGTGTGGGGCAGGGGGGGAGCAGCGCTGTGAGGAGAGGCCGCAAATGTACAGGCAACACCGGGGCCCGGCAGGGACGCGTGCTAGAGTGTCCAGGGAGGCAAAAGTAGTCAGTCGGCCGGTTGGCCTCGGACGCGTTTTCCGCAGCAGTGGATCTGGGAGAAAAGAGATGAAGAGGAGGAGAGGAGACGGTATTAAGAGAGGCTTATCTGCTCGGGTGGAGAGGCTGGGGAAGGAGAGGAGGGAGAGGATGGATGGATGGAACGAGGGAGGGTGGAGGGGCGTGTGAAGGGAGAGATGAGAGAGAGTATAGGAAGATGGGAGGAAGAGGATGAGGAGGAGGAGAGAGGAAGAGAAGGGAAGACAGAGAGGAGGAGCTGAGTGTATTTTTTTTTGTAAAAGGCAAAGACAAAGCACCGTGGAGCTGTCCCCCCCTCTGATGCTTATCAGCAGCTGCAAGAGAGGAGGAAGCAGCCATCAATCACAGGGAACAACACCACGCAACAACAAGGAAGAAGGAAGAGACTGAAGACCAGCATGTGTGTGAGAGCGTGTGTGCCTGAGAGAGGGTGTGTGTGTGCCTGCGCATGTCTAAAAAAACTCATTCAAAATTTAAACAAACACATTCAAAGGGCGCAGAATGTGTTTCTATATACCTCTGTGTGAGTGTGTCTGTGTCTGTGTGTGTGTGTGTGTGTGTGTGTGTGTGTGTGTGTGTGTGTGTGTGTGTTCATATGCATGTGCATGTGTGAGAGAGAGGAAGAGAAAGGCTGCAAGTGACTAAGAGAGTGAGCGAGTGAGTGAGCAAGAGCCCAGGATGAGAGATGAGAAGAGGATCTGTGTATGTCCCTGCGTGCCTGCCTGCCTGCCTGTGTGTTTATGTTGACATGCGTGTGTCCTTGTTTTGAGTGGAGAGTCATGAAAACACTGGCAGGCCGAGTCGGCGCCTCTATCTCAGCACGTCAGCCCAGGCTGAGCTCATCCACACCAGAGGGACCGAGTGAACTTCACACACCGCCAACACTCACAGTGAGAGGGAGAGAGAAGGGGAGAAAGAGAGAGAATGAGGGATGGACAGAGAGAAAACAAGAAGAGACAGAAGGGATGAAAGAAGACAAGAAAGAAAGAGTGAAAAAGACGGATATACAGAGAATGAGAAGAAGGGAAGACAGGAGTGTGGGGGGTAAAAAGCAAAGCCATCTGCCTTTCCACCATCTCCACAGGCCCTTCACGTGTGTGTGTGTGTGTGTGTGTGTGTGTGTGTGTGTGTGTGTGTGTGTGTGTGTGTGTGTGTGTGTGTGTAAGCATGTGACTATGTATGTGTGTGTGTCTATGTACCCGCAAAGCCCGATGGGGTTCTCTGAAGCGTGCTCACGACCAGTCAGGTCTCATTCTCCCCAACTGCTGCATGCTAATAGACTCCACAGATGGGCTCCCCCTAGTACAAGCATACGCTCTCCATATGCAAAGGGGGGCTACCTCAGCTCTTTACAGCCCTAGCCCTGCCCCAAACCAGATCAGTCACTCGCCACCCTGCAGCCTGTCTCCATACACCCACACAGGGAGAGCTCTGCTCCACCGATGGCAAAAGCTCAAAGTCAGCACCATTTCCAGCTGGACAATTAAAGAAATTAGATTCATTGGCTGCCGATACGGAGCAAAGAGACAGATGTGCAGACACAGATAATTACCCATAAAAGGGAACGAAATCATTTTCGAACTAACGATGCCTTTATCGTCACACTGCTATGAGTTATGCAAACCACCTATGCTGAGATATCAGATTTCTTCCTCTTCCCTAATACCTACGCTGGGAACTGATATGACAAGAACAAGCACATAGTCATTATAAATACCATGACTATGGACAAAAAAAAGCCACCACAGGTAACGAGGCATGCTTGCAACATGTTTCTGAGAAGCACAATGATCCTCCAGGGCATTTCCTAGCCGGCTGATTCACGCCGCAGAATCTGGGGCGCTAGCTGCGTGTCAAACAAATGTGCTTAAGGGAGCCGGTTTCTTTGTAGCTATGCAGAAGCTGCCTTGGGCCAATGGGCGCACACACTTAAAAACACACAGAAAGTTCTGTTGACAGGAAGGATGAGATGGCAATCTGAGGAAAAGGGAAACAGCAGAAAGGAGCCTATCCACTGCACTTTGCCATTTAATAGTGTCTTCATGTGGGACTTTTGATCTAAACTGAATGGATTTATTGATCCTGGATGGAGCAAATTATTGGATAGTAGCTGAAAGCTACTGGAAAATTGGGAGTTGTGGTTTGAGCGAGTAACACCCACCATCTGTCTCCAAACTCGATTGTCTCTCCACTCATCTCCTCTATCAATATCTCGGCTATATAACACTCACATAAGTCAAGTCACAGTGATAGGTGGGTGTTTTGGTGACAGCACTGGAGGAGGACAAGAACAGGGATGATTTCTCATCTTGTCAGCGCAATATGGGGAAATCAGCTTCAAGGTACCCGGTGTCTCTCTCCCTCTCATTGATCGTCAGTCCTACGACCCAGTGAAAGACGCCTCGAGACACTACCTCTCTCTCTCTCTCTCTCTCTCTCTCTCTCTCTCTCTCTCTCTCTCTCACACACACACACACACACACACACACACACACACAGTCAGTGGCACTCAAGCTCACGCAAGCCCTTAGTTCAAAGTGGCCCTTAAGCTGATGATACACAAGGCAACATTGCAACATTGCAACATTGGGCAATGTTCCTGAGTATTGTTGTTGTGGCGTATTCCCATTGATGTTGGACCACATTTCTTCTTCTGTAGAATTTTAAAACTTTAATCCTCAGTAGGCAAACACAGTGTCCCAGCTATGTGGTTGTGCATGTTTGAGAGAGGGGGGGGGGGGGGTGGCTTCTTTTGTGTTTCTGGACACCAGGCGTCCCTCCGGACAAATGACACAGAACACAGAGGACACAGGCGACCCTCAGGAACATTCCGCAGGCTGAATGGGCCTGATTCAAACGCACCGCACTCACTCACACTCTCCAAAAGAGGCTTCACAGCATCTGCCAACTGTGTGTGTGTGTGTGTGTGTGTAAGAGAGAGAGCGTGCAGGCACACGTCTTGTCCAAGACACTAGCGTGCAGTAAACATGAACTGACCACAAGCGGCTTAGCATTTTCTGTGAGGGCTGGAAAAACTCCATCCGTTCCCATGCAAAAGGACTGGAAATGTCAGCATGAAAACAAACAAATAGGTTCCTGCAGTCACTAGTGCTGCCTTTGGGTGCATCATGCTGCTTTTTTACTGTTGTAGCTGAATTCACCATGGAGCATGAGCAGACTGTTTGCTAAATTTGACATCTTCCTTTATTCTTTCTCCAGCCAAACGTACCGTAGAACAAGTACAACCAAGTCTGCACTAAAGCATCACATGCACACAGCAGCTGTAGTGGAGTCCTGTTATTCATCACTTATCCTTGAGAACACACACACACACACACACACACACACACACACACACACAGAGTGAAATCCCTCAGCAGCAGCGTGTTGAAAGGGACAGTGGTCATTTAGAGAGAGGGGTTAGGGGGTTGAGGGTGAGGGGTGGGTGGGCGGGTGGGGTGTCATTGTCGTTCCCGGCCCTGCCTAACTCCAATCCACCAGTCCCCTCAATCACATTAAGTCTGCCCGGCGGTGTCGCAGCTGGGCGACCCAGGAAGTGCTCCTAACGAGCTCCATCAATGAGATTACTTACATCCGGCAGCCGTGGGGTCAAAAGGTTGTGTGTACAGCCCACGCTCCGATTAAATTACGCCAGAGGGGGAACCCAACCCCTCCAGCACGCTTATGCCATTTCTCTTTCACTCCATCTCTCTCTCTCTCTCTCTCTCTCTCTCTCTCTCTCTCTCTCTCTCTCTCTTTCAGCCACTTCCCCTCTCTCTCATTAGCCTCCCTGTATCTGTCCCTCTCCCTTCCATCCCTCCCTTCTAACCTCCTTCCCTCATCATTCTCTTCCTTTCATTTGCTTTTCTACCTCTCTATTCTTCCCTCCATGCCTCCCTTTCTAAAACACATGTCAGACATTAGTCAGTAATTCTTTACCCATTCTTGCATTTGATTTCTGAATTGT
>NC_055969.1:8445287-8510287 GCF_018492685.1 Alosa sapidissima
CTATTTCTCATAGAGGAAGCTCGCAGATGGCCAACAAACGCAAAACAAACAGAAAGTCCGGAACTTTCTGTTCCCTTTGCACCCCGGCTTCAGTTGCATTTCACCGGCACCTACTGAGAGCTACAGTACCAGCACACTTTAGTGAGAGTCTGTGCATGCGAGCAGTAACACTTCCCAAGCTTCCCCCCGAAGCTGCCAGCTGGAGATTCCTTGGTGGCTGGAGGAGGGAGCTGATGCTGGAGGCGATGGTGGTACGGGTGGCATTAGAGGTGGTGGTGTTGTGTGTGTGTGTGTGTGTGGGGGGGGAGAGGGGGGGGGGGGGGGGAGTTCGACTTCCTGGCCCCTGCGCTGGCTGTTCCGTGGTGGGGAAAGCGGGAAGGTAGTAAATTAGAGAGGGGTCCGCGTGTATCAAAGCGCGCCGTGACCTTTCCTTGCTCATAAATCATGGCCCCCATTCTCCTGCCAGTTCCGCCTTTCAGACAATTTGTCACACGGGAGCGCGGACATGAAAAAAGGCGACAGGGGTTGGCAGGGCTGCCGGGCCGACGGAGCAGCGGATCAAAGCCCTGACTCCATCCCACTGGCTGGACTTGAACGAGGAGTGGAGAGGAGAGGGGTGGTGCCACAGGTGCCATGTCAAGCGTAGAGGGCCTCCAGAATATCTAGAGGTGTGTGGCAATGTGGGAATACACACACACAGACACACACTCACACATACTGGATAGCAGTTGATGCACTGCTTATCCTTAAATCATTATTAATATGCCCACATCAGTCACATTCACCAAGCAACCAACATGGCACAGATAATGCTCTGCAGTCCCTAGGCAATCTGAGTATATGAGCCAATCAATGTACAATGTAGAGATGTCTGACAATGCCGCAACACACACACACACACACACACACACGCAAAAGGAGAGAGAGACACACACGCAAAAAAATCCAACAGCACAGGGACAGTCTTTCTAGGCCTCGCTCTCCACATGTAGGCTAGTGTGTCACCGCTGCACACTTGGAGGACACTGCAGCGGGGAATGGAGTTGGCTGGTGGTGGTCAATGAAACTTCAGCGCCACTCCTGCACCGTGCCAAAGCAAACAGTCAGAGCACTTAACAATTAGCCAGTCATCCACCTTCGGCCACCGTCATTTGAGCGCTGTACGGAAAGCTTCAGGAGAGCGAGAGCTCAAAACAGCAGTGGGTCCCACCTCCCACACACACACATCCCCTTAAAAGTGGAGTTACGTAAGTGTGGGTGATTTATTTATTTGAGGACAGGAAGCCCTCAGGACAATGAAGACAGATGAGCGTGCAGGGTGCAGGAGAGGAGGGAAAAAACACACCCACCCACGCAAACACAAGCAGGCGCATTCACGGGCATGCCCGCCATTCAAATGTGTAACAAGCCAATTTGTGATTAAGTCACATTGCTGGCTGAGAGAATATTACTCCCATTTGGATTCCTCCAGAGAGGGTTGGCAGTCGTCCACATTCCACAGTCCTCTCCAGTTTCTCCACTCTCTCTACCGCGCTCTCTTTCTTTCATGTTGACAAAGCCATAAGCCCTGGTTTCCCCCTTGACCAGCAGGAGACTGATGGAGCAAGCGTCATCCTCCACCTCCTCCCTTAAACCATATCTCTTTCTCTCTCTTTATTTTGCTTTCTCTCAGACACTCTAACACTAAGTGAAAGGGGAAATTGGGGTGGTGAATTGTTCCAATTTATCAGTTTGGTCGTTATGTGTCTTTCAGGTATATCTACTAGCTTTTACCCTATATGAATTTAAAGTTCTCACCTATTTTCAACGCACACATTTCAACCAATTGTTGCATCATGACAGAAGGTGCAAATAAGGCAGTGTTTATGTCAGAGTTGTTGACATAAAAACCCAAATATGCCATAAGGCAGTTTCCCAACAGATCCTGTATTCGGGGAGCTTCTCTCCTGATTCAGCCACACCCCTCTGCAATCCGGGGTGCCGCCTTAACGCTAAACGCTGCACGCCAGACACGACCCGGTCGCACAGGCTGTCCCTCAGGCTACTGTTTCAGCAAGCCACCTTCCAGATCCAACTTCCAACTTGGTCAAAGCCAGAGGTGGCAAGACTCATTTTACAATATATTAAGTAAAAGTGAAGTAAGCAACAAGGGATACGTTGATATGATGTGAGATAATTGTGAAACTGTAATTACAACCCATTTTCATTTTGCAAAACGTCTCTTCCATATAAGAAATTCAAGCTGCACCATAGCGCAAAATCCTGTCATTATTACCGGCTCATTTCAGGGAACAACCCAGCGTTATCTTTTATGAAAGACAGGTCCGTGTGAAATTGAGACAAATGGCAATCAATATTTTGTCTGAGTTACAAAGTTCCCCATCATATAACAGTTCACAGTCCAACTCACTTGTCCCTTTTTACAATGCCAGACCAGCGATAAAGTGCAGCCCGTGCGTGTAGGTGCAGGAGGTTAACAGGTAACGTAGAGTATGACACCTTACCTGAGACATCTGTGGTCTGAAGTTGATCTGCTTTAGGTCTACCGAGCCAGGTGACAAATTGTGCAACATTTGGCACAAAAGTACACCATCTCGGAGCGCCTGAGCCAAGTCGAACACGACTGCCGAGGGCCAGACAACCCGGTGGTTCAGGGGCAAAACCTTGCAGTCTATCAGCCACCGGCCGCATTGTCTCCATTCCTCCATATCGGCTTCGTTATCGGAAAGTATCCCACCCGCAATGGATTTGGTCAGCAAAGTAGCGTTTAGTGCGGAAAAGAGCGGCCGCCTCCTCGGCTAAGCTCACTTACAAAGGAGCAGTTCCGAATGCCACCCGAGACAAACCCACCAAACCTTTACTGGTCAGTTCGAGGAGATAAATATAGAAAGCAATATTTATTTCAATCAGAAAGTCAACAATTCAACCGATACACTACGGGACCGGTAACTTTTCCAAGTTATTTAAATCCGTTTTGTCTTGTTTTCCGGCCTCCACTAGGAAGTTATTTCTTTCCCTTCTGCATGCAGTGCCGTGAACAGCAAACGATACTTTACAAGCTACGTGAAAGCTTGCTTTCAGTCACGAGCCAATATTATGTCTCAAATGCTACCAACGTGACGTTTGGATTATATTTTACCGGACACCACAAAGCACAATTCGTAGCAGATATCTTCAGTTTAGATTCCCAAGAGCCATGGTGAATTTCCTTTTCTTCATCATTTTCATGCTGGCTTGCAACATTTGTAGATATTCCTCACAGACGTGCGTAAAAGGCTTAGCAAGACTGTTCTTGTGAACAGTGACAGTAGTCCTGACTTCTCTCTGCAGGTAGCCGATGTCTTTAAAATGGCAAGTTCGATACAAGAATAGTTGCGCGAAGCACTAAATCTTTTTCAAATGAATGTGAAGCGTATGCAGAAGGATAAATCCATGCTCACAACAGTCCCACTGCTGCGCGAAAGAGATGTCAGCATTTTGCAAATCAAGACTGCTGTCTTTCTAAACAGTTTCAATTACGCTATGGTATATGACAGATGTATCGAATAACATTAACACCTAAACACTTTCAACTCTTCAGATTTATATTCCATCAGCTATAGCTGTCGGGACACCAAAATGTCTCGCGAAACTATTCGGAGAGAGGCTTGTCCTGCAAAAACATGCCGTTCAAGCGAGCTTCCATCCGTGTCGGGAGGCAACACCAGGCACCCTTTACGTCTCCAGTAACTGCTCCTTATGGTCAATCAGGTGTTTTTTATTTTGTTGTTTGTTGCTGTCTATTTTGCTTGTTTCAGTAGTCCTCTCTTGAGTCGAATGATGTGTTCCTCTCTATCCAACTGTTCGCTCCCTCACAGAGCTCAGTCGGCTGTGCGGGAAAGCGTGCGCGCGCAGGACAGCAAAAAGGGCGGCGAGAGATTACATCTGGGTTCCGGGCTACGCTCGCTCACGTGTGTACAGTCTGGTAACTTACTGTTCGCTATTTTTTATTATACTATTCTAGGGGAAATAAAAATCAACACATACTTTTTCGGGGGGGGGTCAAACTGTCTAGTGTGCTCAGGTGTAGGGGCAAGATAGGGGCAGATCATGTTATCCAGCAGGAAAGATTGGCAGATTTGACAACACTGCCAAGGCAAATTCCGTTTCAGCTAGGGCTCTAGGCAGTGGAATGTGAAGAATTTTGTTTGCCTTTTTGTTGAACGTTTTCCCTACTTTTTTCTGAAATAATTGTTTCACGCCTAGGCTACTCCATATACCATATGATGAACAACAGCGTATTTTTTCCATCTAAAAAAATAAACCAATTTAGACTCTTTTGCTGACAGAGATGCAGTTTTGCCACGTAGTGTAGGCCTACATTCTAGATAAAATGAATATCACCTCAGCTTCTAAAGAGGCTAGTTATATAGTCAGTTATTGGAGGTTATGCACTGCCGTGAAAGAGGAAGATCTGGGAAACCTAGGCTACTCTTTCTGTGATTGTGTGCATGGTGAGATGGTCTTTGGTGTCACTAGCATATTGGCTTTGAAGATAGCTCTTGTAGCCTACATAGTGTTGTTGACTAAACTAAAGGCTGTACATGCCCATGGTAATGGAGGCCGGGGGTCTGTCCAGATGTTGTAGCCTAGGAGGGTCTGTGAATCAAGATTAAGTGATGGGGGAGAGGGAGAGGGACAACAGCCCCCAACCAGACCGAGCTCAGAGGAAATGAGCTGAGGAAGACCCAGTTCCACCTGCCTGACCTGGCTGCTATCCACTGGCTCAACAGCCAACCCTCCTTCCATGTGTGACCCTGCCTCATTGAGGTATTTCACTTTGGAATGAGGGCGGTGGAGAATGTTTGCAGCAATAGGCCTACACTAAACAAGTACCTCTGGACTTCTGAAGGTAATATAATTTATTCTGCTGACAATTCTGCCCAGGTAGCCTAATAGGCCTACTCATCAAGATGACATACATCTATATATTTAAAGCTTATTTACATACATTTGTGTGCACATACAATCTCTCTCTCCCTCTGTCTGTCATACACACAAACACACACCTTTTTTCACACCGTCTATGATCCGTGCTGGCGTTCATTCTTAAGTGGCACCGTGTCGCCATCTAGCGGTCTGTGTTTCAGATCATTTGAAGAGAATGGTGAGGCAGCATCAAAACTGGAATCTAAACAAGGAGGTTGAAAATGAATATGCGGTTAGTGAGCCATTTTCCAAAACAATGGAAGAAACGACATGAAAACATGAGGTTTCACAAATAAACATCAACAGGCAGTAAAGCTCCTTAGTCAGTGGTTCTCAAACTTTTTACAATAGGCCTAGCGACCACCTCAGAAAACAATTGGCTCTTCAAGTAGGCTACCACCATTATTACTGGCATTAAATTACAACAGCGTAGGGCAATTTCACATATTGTACATTGTACATACTGTTTTGCGTCGTTTGTTGCTGGCAGGTGAGCTTGTTCTGGGCTCATTGTCACCAACTTTAGTTTGTGCTCGACATATTCACCACACTTTTTCTAATACATGCCGTTTGGAGCCATGATTGCATGAATGTTTTTGATCCATCAGTTTGCTTCCTTTTCCCTTGCTTGTCATCACAGCTTACCTTGTGAACCATTTGCTAATGCTCCATATACAGTTAAGCTTTTTAAAGTGATTATATAATCTTTCTTTAAAAAAAAAAATTGGAGACTCCTGGAGTAGCCTACCACTTTATGGAGCCACGTACCACGTGGTACGAGGGTTACCACACGTTCTGTTTTTCCCGGGATTGTTCTCTTTTTTTAATGTCTGTCCCGGAAAATTGATAATCTTTCCCGGGACAGCAAATGTCCCCTTTTTTGGTGCAAAGGCACTTCTATTTTTTTTTTTAAGTATTCCCTAGTTTCACTTTCAATAAAACATACGTTCCGCTCATGCAATCCCATAGCCGTGGGAAGTGGGGGTGCTGGGGTGCGACAGCACCCCCTGCAGGAAAGCACGGGTATTTATGTGTCATACCACTCACGATCAAAAAAAAAAAAAAAAAGCTGTCCGTCCCCCTGTCTATTATTCTATTATGCACTAAAAAATGTTACATTCGTGTTTCAGTGACTACATTTGTCATAAAAATCAGTCTGTTTGCTGCCATGATAATGTTTTTTTTCGGGGCAGTGCAGTAGGCTACATACTTGTAGTGTTATATTATGACTATAGTAATACAGAAATGGTATGAATAAAGAGACCAAACAGTAGGCCTATGGTAGTACGGTACTCAAAGAAAAGAAAATACTGTTAATTATAAAGACAATCACAACAATTGAATTTGCTATGGTATGATGCCCTTCCCCTCAGGGGTTCCTGTTGTCTTCTATGTAATCCTTAAGGTGTCCAGAACATGTGAATTGCTGTCCTACTTCACACTGGCCCCATTGTAGAGTTCGTGTGGAAGTGCATGGTGAATACTTCATTTGGAGGTAAAAGTGCTTATGGCTCAGTCAACTTTGAGTTCTCTTCTGAGGAAATGGCGTCTTCTCTGGCTGATCAGATGCCTCATGTTTATAAAAAAGACCTACAGGATTAAACAGGTCATAGACTATTCAATATTACTCTCTCTTTGTCTCTCTCACACACTAAAACACATACAACCGATCGTATCACAATACAAAGTTCTACTACAACTTAAAGGGATTACATAATTTATGGCTAATTGTGCCTATAGGACTTAATGTCAATATTATTTTTTCTCAATCTAAAACAAATCACAGACAATGAGCATACAAAACCAAAGTTGAATTATCTGTATGGAAACATAATGAAATCAGCTTGGGTCCTTACTCAGAAACATGACAAATAAATATAGTTTGAGTGTAAGGGAGAAGCTGATGGACTGGCCAAGGGCTGCAGGTAAAAGAATTACTGTACAGACCCGACGCATCAAAAAGGCTCAGAGACTGCACCACAGCCACAGCTGGAGAAAAAGAGAGAGAGAGAGAGAGAAAGAGAGAGAAATGCAATTAACTAATAATAAACTGATAAACAAAGAAAAGAGAGTGTGGAGACGCCTTTATGAAATGAATGGCAATTAAAAGAGCGCCTGCATGTTGAAACACAACCATAATAGAGATGGTAAGTGTCTGCTCACCTTCTGCTACAGTGCCCAGTGGGTATAGTAATGTCCAGACGGTGTACCTGAGCCAGGTGAGCAATCTCCACTCCAGGCTAATGCAGGCTAGCATATAAAATGGGTAGCTGTGAAAGAGTAGACACGTTTGTCACATGATATGTCAAGCAAATACATACTGATTAATTCCAGCAGTTTTGCCCACCTGAAGATCTTAATGGTGCTTCACAGGTAGAAGACAAAGAACACCACAACACGGTTCTGCATTTCGGCCAGGCTTCCAAAAATGACAAACAGTATGACATTCCTGCCCATCACCTGAAGACACATTCCAGTAAAAAGAGAGAAGCAAGAAAAGGCTCTTAGAGTAATGGTCTCCATTTTCACCCACAGAAGAACTGGCCCTGCACTTAACCACACTCTACGCTCCATTTGATATACATTAATGTTACATGATCTTTACACAGTCCAAGGGGAGCCACCATCTGAAGCACACCCAGATGATGAAGCTTCTGGCAATCAACAGCCACATTCATGCCAGCAGAAACAGATGGATTTTTTTTCATGGAGCATAAGATACAAGTATTTGCTAATTTCTCTGCTTATGTGGGTTCAAAGAGCTGGTCTGACAAATAAGATGAGTTGATTCAGTGAGTAGCCTACAGTCAAATTCAACCAGCAAGACAGATAAATCCCCTAAATGTAGTCTTACCATGTCATTGTTTTTATATTATTGATTGAATGGACATTATTGTTTTATTATTGCTTTTCCCCTCATTTTCATTACTTATTTTATTAGGCTATTGATTGAATTGATATTGTTGTTTATTATTACTATTCTCCTTATTATAGTTTGACCAACATTCTAATTTGTTCCCTGTTCAATTTTAAATATTATGTTGTTTTTGTATTTGTGTGTCGCTTTGGGCAAAGGCATCTGCCAAATCCATATCCATAACCATATCCATAACCAGCGACTTTACTCTACCTGGACCATGATCTGATGTACATACCCTCGAGAATTATTAGCACCTTTGGTAAAGTTGACTAAAAACAGGCAGGCCTAGAGATGGCTAAGACACGTGACCAAGATTATGGGTACGTTTGGCAGTTTACATTGGTTTACATACAAAAACACATTTCCCACAATTATTGAAACAAAAAGAGACTAAATTAAATGCTAAAAGAGAAAGTATTACATACATTTTAAACCAAACTACCAGACCCTGTTTCATTATATGAATGTCAAGTCAGTGGCAGCTGGTGCATACAGAAGCATATGGCCCCAAAACTGAACATCGGTGAAAATGTAATGAAACATCCAATCAGCTGACTAGATGGGCAACAAGAAGGACCAATTAGTTTGCTCAGTATTGCCCAGGTGGGGTAATAACTGTTGCCCTAGACTTGTGGCAATAAAAGGTGGATATAAAAATACACCTCATTTAAGAGAGAGATGAATTTTGGTTGATGTATGGCTTTTCACTACTGGAGTTCATCTCCATAATTGGGACCATGGTAATGTTGCATGAAATACAGGAAATGAGCAGTATATGAAACATAATATTTTACTGTACTGGAAAAATAGACCCACTGTTTAACAAGCTAATGCAAACTAGCCAGCTGTGTTAGTGTATGGGAGATTAGTCAAATGGGATTTTTTACATTTTACTTTCCTATGAGCTTTGTTGACTTACATATTCTACCAAACTCAAGTACCTCTACATGATCACACACACCAGTGTGAGGCCAAAATAACTGATCAACTCTAAACTGCATATAACCAGCAGTCAAGATTTTCCCATGCAAACGATATGGATGGCAATTTAGCACCCGGTTGCCTATTCTAGTCATTTCCTGTGTATAAACCTCATAATGATATGTAAATTAAAAACAAATAACAAACAAACAAACAAACAAAAAAGTAGATGTACCACTCCCATGCACAATAACCCAGTGAATCTGAATCAGATGTGTGTTTTAAAGTAGAATAAAGAAAATAAATGCATTCTTCTGCTACTTTATAGTACACATGTAGCCTCCACTTCCCCTTTTCAACACAAATGATGACTATCTGGTATTTTCAATGTATTTGAAATGTTCTTGTTCCAGTGTCTCTATACAATGTAGTACAGTGTAACAACCTATGTAAAAATATGTAATATGTACTTATATTACTTATGTTGTCCATGCTGTACATAATGTATTTTACCTACAGATCATTAGTACATGTGTAATAAGAAGTGCTTGTTACAATACTTTGCCAAAGTGGCCTCTCTCTTTGGGGAGAGAGAGGCTATGGGGTGAAGTTTGGGACTTTTGACACTTGTTTCAATTGTCCCGCTACAGTTATGCGTGCACCGCTGTTAATACCAAGGATCTTTGGTTATTACGGTCACATTGTATGCACAATACACTGACCAGGCGACAAGTAACTCCCGCCTGACCAGCTTCAATATAGGACCAATGTGGCAGCCTTTTTTACAAATCTAAAGATTGTCCTTGACCACCACAGCTTCCAGACCAAGGACATCTGGAACATGGATGAGACCGGTAAATTCATTTAAAAAATAAATAAATAAATAAGATACATATAAACATACACAAATTAAACTATACAGATTGAGAAGTTCATGTAAAAGTTCATTAAAGTCCATTAAAAAAATTGATTTAATTTTTGCAGGAGTTACAACCGTCCAGGTGCCGGACAGGATTGTGGCCACCAAGGTGCAGCGGCAGGTCGGGGCAGTGACCTCTGCAGAAAGAGGGACACTGGTCAGCGTTGCCCTTGAAGGGAATGCACAGGGTGGAATTAGCCCATTTCACAAGATGGGGCCACTGTGTAAATCAACTTCCTGTGGAAGAGCACTGTCCCAGACAGCAAAAGAAAAGTCCACAGGAAAGATAGAAACAGGAAGACTTTTTACCCTGCCAATTAAGTTATCATTAACATCAATGAGGCCGGACACCTGGACACTGTGAAATAGGTCTATTATCCCTGCCTTTTCCATTTTCCCCAGGAAGAGGTTCCATGAGATTTCCTCAGGAGGGGTCCAGTCGGCTGCACTGGATCTGCAAGTGGCAGTGGGTGGATGCAGGAGGAGGACATCTTGTTGACTTCTTGTTGTACTTGGCCCACTTAGCCGGCAACACCCGGGTCAACAAGGAGTCCAAGCTGCTGCTCCTCCTTCGACAATCACCCTTTGCATCTTTTTCTTGGACCCATCGACCACTGCAGGAAAAATGGAATTGTATTATTGTCTTTCCCTCCCCACTGCACCCACCGTCTGCAGCCGATGGACCACTGCATCTTTGGGCCATTGAAGACCTACATCAACTCGGCTGCAGACCAGTGGATGAGAAGCCACCCAGAGACAAACCTCTCCACGTGTCATCCATTGTTGCAGCGGCCTTACCAGTGGCGGCGCAGGTGTCGAATGTCACCTCAGGGGAACAGGTTTCTGGAACAGGGTCCTGGCCCTTTAACCCCTGAAAAATTCAACGAGGATGACTTTGCGCCTTTATATGTAACAGACCGTCCTCCTCCCCAGGCTCTTTCCCCACCAGGTCCAAGTGGCTGAAAACGGCATTACTACTCCAGGTAGGCAACATCAAGTTCATGAACGAACAAACAAACAAATAAATAGATTGAATAAAATCCACATAACAAAATACATTCACACAAGAGTTCATCAGAAAGTTCATAAAAAAGTTAATACCTCCTTTGGCATGTATTGAAGTCTCTGACGAAGCTGCCGAAGAATTCAGCCCGGAGATTGTCCGTCCTTTCCCCTAGAAAGAATAGGACGAGAAAAGGGAGAAAGAGGCAAGTAGAGTTCAGTTGTTGCCTTTCTTGCATTTTGTATTTTAATAATTATGACTTAATTTCCAATTAAATTTAGCAGGACAACTGCAAATCTTACTGACTATCCGGTGAGGGCAGCTTTGGAGAAGGCAAAACAGCAGCGTCGACCTAAGCTATCCTCCAAGGCAAAGGCACCGAAAAAAAGACTCTTCTCGCCCCCCCCACCACCACCTGGCCCTCTGCTGTAGTTGCCCCTCCTAGAGCCGCCTCTGCCACCACCACAAACCAAATATCAGAATAAACAGCAGACCTTACCGAACACAAAGGTGTAATGCATTCTCGTGTCTCGTGTTCCAGAGTAGCCTAATCCGGTTTTGAAATAAATTGTAGCAAAATTCAACATGGTCTCCAACTTTTGGCTTTAAACATTTCTTAAAGTTTCTTAAAGTAACATATCTGTAAATATTAAAATCAGAGAATATAAAGCTCATGGTTAAGAGTTTGTCAATGTAGCCTTAATGATTTATTTTCACAAAATGCTAAGCATGCATATACTGTACTTAAAGTGCGTATGCCAGGTTAAAAAACATTTTTGACAAATGAAGGAACATGAAGCAAGATAGTAGTGAGTAGTGATTTTTCTTGAAAAATCAACTTTAAATACAATAGAACAATATTTACAGTTATTTTTATAACTGAATTTATGAACATTCCAGACACAGTGATGACCACATAAGAGGGAGTCCAGCAAAGTTGAGCATAGGGGAGAATGGGTTTTGACTGCATTTTCTTTTACACTGATAAGGCCAAAAATGTTCTCTATGACATACCAGTGGTTCATAAGCATGAGCCTGACTGGCAGGGACAAACGACGAATAGGCTACAAAATTTTGGTAAATCATGGCCATCAAATCATCAGTGAGAAATTGATTAGGGGTGTGAGTAGGATCGGATCACTATTAGTATGTATCATGGCTTCAAAATGGCAGTTGTGTCATTTGCCATCACATAGGCTTTCATATACAACAAGTTAAGTAGAATCAGTAAGCAAATTAATAGTCTGTCTATAGCTAACATTAGTTGATAAGCAAATGTATATAAAGAGCAAATGTGTGGTAGCACATATACACTGATGGTATATAGTCAGGTCTCTAAAGAAAAGCGTATATGCCCATGGTTGGAACATAGACTAATGAGTTGCTTACTGATTCTACTTAGTTTAGGCTATATAATATTGTGATGGCAAGTGACACAACTGGCATTTTCAAGCATTGCTACTTACCCATATCCTCTTCATCACATTTTAAGATCAATAATGGTTGCCAGTAAAGATAAAAAGGTATCAGGATATTTTTATGTCAGGCAGGTAGTAGACTCTAGCATGACATACTGGAATGAAGTCATGTTTTTGGCCTCATCAGTGTAAAAAAACCTACTGTATGATCCCTTATCCCATGTGTTTTAATTGACCAATTTTGCTGGACTCCCTTTTATGAGGTCATCATTGTGTCTGGAATGTTTCCTGGAATGTTCATAAATTCAGTTATTAAAATAACTGTAAATATTGTTCTAATGTTTTTTAACCTGACATACGCACTTTAAGTTTCTTAAAACTGAGCTGTGCTTAAATGGGTCAATGCATGATTTCAACAGGCCAAATAGAAAATACATGTTAAATGTTAAATATAGCCTAGATATGTGTAAATATCAAAATGAGATGATGTAGGCTACACAGCAAGGGCGTTGAGCTGGGGGTAAAAGTGGGACTGATTACCAGGGCCCCAATGGGGGAGAGGGCCCTTGAAAACTCTGGAATATGCATGAGGGGAGGACATGGGGGCCTATCAGGACTGCCTATGCATAGGGCCTAGGATTTTGTGCTACACCCCTGCTGCACAGAATAGTTAGATCAAGTTGGATAGCTCCAGAAGAACTCACGCCAAAGGATTGTCTTAAAGGAGCCACACCACTTTTATGACACTATGGCATATGAATGCTGTTCTGTTGACCTTTAGTTTTGTTGCTACTGTGTATGGAGGACAGGCCAATTTTGAGTTCTGTCCAACACTGGTGGTAAGTTTAGAGAAAAAAATCAGCACATTTTAATCATATCACAATAACGCTGATAACCGTGATCATTTAGGTTATAATCATGATATTACATTTTCATACCGTATCTCTAGGATGGTGAAAAAGTTGAGTGGCTGGTAGATTTTGGAATCCACCAGCCACAGTGGCAGGTGTACAAAATATTTAATTTCCATCCCTGGTACACTGACATATAACACAGATGAGCAGGGTTTCTGACAGTTGGAGGATAGGTGAATCTAGGAAGGAACAGCACAAGGTACATGATATTCTATTTTAATTTGCATTTTACTCTCTAATTATGTTGTCAGCCACTTTGCCATGCTTATGATCTGATGTCTGACGATAACACGACACGTGCGGCAATCTATGCAGTCCTTGAGAAGAGGCCCAGAGGTGAAACTGCCTGCGTCTAATTGGAGAAAAGGCAAGGTCTCTTCACCCTTGCTGAGAGTGGATACTAAACCTTACTTCCTTACTGTAAAAGTAAAGGGGGGAGGGGGGGCACTGCAAAGCAGGATGCGTGGTCACTGCAGAGGTCATGAATAAATCAGATGTGGATCTCTGCCTCCACCGCTTCTTCCAGACAATTATTGTGGTATACATAATACCGCAGATACTAGTCCCTGTCAGGCGTCTGTCCACGCTTTTCAAGGTCACGCTAATAAAAGACACATTTCTTTCATTATGAGGACTTACACTCCCACTACAACTGGGCTGGACTTGACCATGGGATTGTCTTTTTTACATATCTGGACTGCAGTCAGCAATGCAATGCTTTACAATGGGAGAACAAATAACTTTACAGGTGCAATAACGTCATTTGTGGACAGTGAATAACAAAGTAATTAAATTACCTCACTTGTGGTTAGTGTCTGACTCAAGACGATATAAGAATTCATTCATACTCAATTTTAACTATGATAATGATTATAACTTATTAGGCCATAATCTTTAGTTTCTGTTAAACCTGTTTCTGACCTTGCCTTCAGAACATGTTAGGATATTCCCAGCAAACAGGTTTGAAGGACAAGAGTGAATATCTCTCATCATTTCACCAAAGAATGCCAGCAATTCATGAATGTCAATATAGGTCTACAGCTCTTACTTAATAGTGACTTCAGGAATCTATGGAAGAAATAAAATAAAGTCATTCATACAGGGCTATAGGCTATGCATGCATTTATGATTATGGAGAAACTGGTAGCCAGTTAACCTCCGTTTTACAGTACAGTTTCTAACTTACTTATTGAGTAAACTGTAAAAACATCAGCAAATAGGACCCAGTATTTAAGATGTACCATGAAGGAATTGTTCCTGCAAACATTGTTACCAGGTAGGGAAATAAAAAAACAGTTTAAATGGATGTAATGGTGAACAATTAGAAGAACAATTAATTGGAAAGTTATATGCTCATTTTTAGGTTAAGCGTGATTAAAATTGGGTTACATTAACCCTGTATAACTACAGTTGCAAATGGAATGAATGGGTAATACTTTCATGAATGTATGCAGTTCTATTATGGGCAATTACCAGTCTAAACCGCTCACTGGATAGTTCTTACTTGAGTTGATCGGTAATAGTGTTTTTTTTCTAGGTATTTGCAAAGATTTGCAGTTTAGTTTCTGTCTACATATACCTGTAATAATTACCCAAAAATTGTAGTTGAGGTGTTTCTTAGTATTTACGTGTAGTCTCTGTATTTACCTTCATGTTACCTGTGGCAATTACCCAGTAATATACAATACAATTTACCATGTATTTACAAGGTAAATACATAGTACTTGGGAACTTTAAAAGGAAGGGTTACAGAGAAGCTTTGGCTTTTACATTCTATCACATAACCAATTCTCATCCATGTATGATAACCCACACCTGCTTATATCCAGTGTAGCACAGGAAATAAATAAAGGGCTATTTTTTCCTCATTTATTTTATGAAAAAATAAACAAAACAAAAAACATTAAGTAACAAAAAAAAAAAAAAAAAAAAAAAAAAAAAAAAATCAAACATGGGAGTACAGGATCGCGCAAGTGAGTGATTACACCATATCTTAGCTTCCATCTCTAAACAACCCCACCAGCCCAATTCCCATTCCCTCCCCTCCCACTCCTGCCAGGTCTGCTGAGGGGTACAGATGCCTGGCTCTACAGCTAACGTTACACCCCCAAAACTTCTCAACTGCTTCCTGTATGGCCCTTTCCTGGAGAGGAACAAAACAGCTTAAAGAGAGAGAGAGAGAGAGAGAGAGAGAGAGAGAGAGAGAGAGAGAGAGAGAGAGAGAGAGAGACTCACGATACATCAGCATGCACGTCAAAAGAAACATTTCAAAGTAAAAAATAAAACCTTTTTTTGTTTTAAAAATATAAAAGGATGTTATTTGAATAGCTTTTCTTTTCGGGGCCAAAATTTTTTTAACTGAACCGTTTTTGTATGCATGTGTGTGTATGACTTTTTACATATTTCTGTATATATATATATATAACTTCTTAAAAGGCTGCTTTCAGTAACATCATTCTCACGAGGACCTGATTTTGATGAGTAGAGCATTGGTCTAAGATGTATATTATTTGGGGATTCCTTTTTTTTCTTTTTGCAATAAGTGCAATAACGTACAAGATAAATCTGAGATAGTACATCATTTCAATTTATATATCTTACATATATATTTCAAAATAACAAGTCTGATAAAATAATTTTAGTGTTCTATGACCATCTTGCCCAGAAAATGTCAATTGTATTGAACAGAACAAGAAAATAATCTGATATCTGTGTATTCAAATGAGTGTTGGCCCAATCCAAATATGCATGAAAATCCTCCTTTGGAAAAACCTCTGAAAGCCGAAGGGAAGCTGGTTCGGGCAGAACGATTGTGGCACAGAGTATGGGGCACGGGTATTTCATTAAGCCAGCGTGACTTTAAAACTGAGTCAACTGGAGAACATTTCTCTCACCCACAAAAACAAAGGCATTACAACTGACACTGAGAAACTCATCAATTGATGGCATTTTTGAGAGGAAGACTCTGATTCAGCAAATTGTTTCTTTGATTCTACAAGGGAGAAGAAAAAAAGTAGAAACAATAACTAGTGGGGTGGGGGTCAAAAAGAGTTTGGTTGTCTACAAGTACAAAAAGAGAACGTGGGATTATTCAGAGAAAGTTGATCATGTTCTTTGCCACTTGTACACCTGTGCAATGACATCAAGGGTACCAAGAGAGCTGCTCGGGATGAATACATTCATCTGCAGATGACAGACCATTGATACTGATGCCTGTGCACACACACACATACTGACACACACCAAACACCACATCTAGTGGTTCATACATCTCAAAAGACAAAAAGAAAAAAGAAAATCTCTTTCTACAAGTTGGGAAATAAGAGGAAACAATATACAATAGAGAAATATTTGAAGCACTTGATGTCTACAAATAGAGCTTCTAACATAACTATCAGACACACATTCATACCCTTTCCTTGAGCCGCTCAACTGTGATTTGACAACGTGGTCGGTCGTTTTTGAACTAGCTTTTGTCTCTAGTCTAGTCTAATGCAACGACCAAAATAAATTAGCATTGTCTTGAGATCTGCCACCCTGTCTGACCACCCACTGGCTGCCATGTCCCCTCCCCCTCCAGAAACCCCCATACACAGCCACGAAAATAAACCAGGAAACATTATTCCATTCTCACCAAACACACACAAGAGAGGAGCTCAATAGCACCTCCTAAAAATTTCCAATCACTGCACACCCCCAAGTGGTAGTATATGGTATTACATTGGCGATACAGCTCAAGTCTAAATCGTGATTCATACTGCACCGGAGATAAACTGCAACCAAACAAGCCTGGTGTGTAAATTGAGGAGAGAGAGGTTTTATCTTGCTCACTTATAGCCTACGCCTTTCAACTAATTGAGAGCTGGCATACAACTAATCAAAGTGAATCCACATACATATCCAATGACAGGCTAGAACGGTAGGAGTAGCGGCTATGACTTAAGCAAGTGAGCCTGTGTGGCAGGGGCTGGAGGGCTTTGGAGAACAGCACAGAGTATAAGGTGGATGACAACAGGCTCTCACCTCTGTCCTAACCACATCACCAAGAGATGGCATTGCAAAATTGACAGCAAGGAGTACATTTTCTTTCCACAATAATAATAATAATAATAATAATACAAAAAAGATTAGGAAACAATTGTTTTTTTTTCTTTTCATCCAAGAATACTTAAAAATGCTCTTGTATGTTCTTTGTGTGGGTGTAAAGAATTATGTTTGGTTGATGGTGTGTGTGTGTGTGTGTGTGTGGGGGGGGGGGGACAACCCTTTGGAAAGTCCGTGAAAATAGTCATCTTACATGTTGCCTGTTTTTGCTGATTTGTTTTTTTCCTCGGAACAAAAAAAAAAAAAAAAAAAAAAATTCAGCTGAAAAAAAAAGCTTGCAAATGTCCCTGTACGCCATCCTTTTTTGTTTGTTTTCTTTTGTTTATTGTTGTTTTTTTCTTTTCTCTCATAAGAAATGAGTCTCAAGAGAAAGGAGGGGAGGCGATGAGAAGGAGGAGGAGGAGGAGGGGAGAAAAGGGCAGGGGGTGAAACAACCATGAATACAATGTTTTAAAAAACAAAAAACCCAAGGATGGGGACAGGGAGTCAAAAGTAAAATAAATGTAAAAAGGAGCAGTTCCCATGGAGGGGTCTGGGGCTGGGGCTGAGTGAGGGGAGGCCGTGTATATGTGTGAGTGTGTGTGTGTCGTGCGTGTGTTTGTGTGTTCAGTCAGAGTCGCTGCTGTCCGAGCTGGAGCCGCTGGAACTGCTGCTCCCCGAGTCCGAAGAGCTGCTGCTGCCGCTCGCACGAGACGGGCCGGACCCAGGCCCTGAGCCTTTCTCTGCACCGGCAGAGAGGACGGGGGGGAGGAGGCGGAGGCAGAAAGGAAGGAAGGAAACAAAGTGGTTAACACTCACACACAAACATGTTTAAACAAAATAACCCTTAAGGACAGAAGACACTCCCTAAGGACTGGCATCACTACCTTATCACCAGAAAAGAAAACTGGCCCATCAAACTCTCCTTTATAAGTAAATGAAGGCCCTGCAGGCACAGTAGTGGGCTGTAGTGACAGTAGAGGCTCGTTAAACCGGTTCTACATCCAGCAAAATTAGTAGGGCTGTGTGTCAGAAAAGGATAGTGCTTCCTGTACAAGTTTGTGTTCTGACATTTCATTTAAACTTTGTTAGACACGCAAAAAAACAACCCAGAAAAATATGTTGCACCTTGAGTATCTGCAGACTTAATTATCATTAAATCCAAGACAGCGTGCCGCACTGAACGTCTGCCTACATTTATAAGTGATGCATGTAGTCCTATGAAAAGGGATCGTCTATCATCTTTTCTGCTTTGATTATGTGACCGTGTGTGTGTGTGTGTGTGTGTGTGTGTGTGTACATTGGGCAGACTTACGTAGCGGTTTCCTCTGCTTCTTCTGCAGGCAGGACTTGACGTACTTCTCCAGCTCACGCAGCGTGGACGGCTTGAGCGTCTCGAAGTCGATCTCGATCTCGTCGGGGTTGGAGTCGCGCAGCGAGGGCTCGCGCGTCTGGATGATGTGCACCACGCGGCCCAGCTTCTCGCCCGGCAGCCGGTTGATGTCCAGGCTCAGCTGCCGCTTCTCGTCGTACGTCATGGGGAGGCACTCCTCCTCCTCGTCCGTCTCGCCCGTGCGGCTGCCCTTCTTTGGTTGCCTAGGAGACGAGCAAGAAAAGACGAGGAGAGAACATTAAGGGAGTTCTTGAAAAATGTAGCTGATTCTGAGAATGACACAAAAGAAGCAGAGAGCTTCCAAGTCTATTTCAGAGACACACGACAGGGAGAGGTAGAACCCAAAACAGGAAACACCAGCATGAGGGACATTGGCTGTGTCTCAAACCACATACTTCCGTCAGTAGTGTTCATAGTGTCCATTTCCAATGGTTAGTATTGTCCCAATATCTGCACTATATACTTAAATTAAGCATTTGAAGTAGGCAAGTAGGTGATTTGAGACACAGCCATTGTGAATGTCCATTTCTCAGCATTACTTTGGCTACATGACATGCATGCCAATGAATAACAACAAGTATTCTAAGTCGACACTAAATCTCTAAATAGATTGGTGAGCTGTAATGGTCCAGCTATTGCCTCATCCATTGTGGTACTCTTCTCCTACCTGTGTTAATTGTATGGGCTGTCCTTTCTAAGCCCTAAACGATGTATGGGACCACACCCATGTGAGTAGCCAGTCCTACCTGGAGGCAGGGACGGTGCTGTTGGCCTTCTTGGAGGGGGCCTTCTTCTGCTGGGCCGGTTTGGCGGGCTGGCCCGCGCCCGGCTTGGCCTTCTTGTCGTCCTCGGGCTTGGCTTTGCTGTGCTTGTTGTCGCGCTCCTTCTTCTTCTTGTCCTTCTCTTTCTTCTCCTTCTTCTTCTTTGGTTTGCTGACGGGCGCCTGAGAGAGAGCGGCCAGCTGCTCGTGGACGGCCTTCAGCTGGGGACAGAGAGGGAGGGAGCTTGTGAGAGAGGCACCTTTTTCGAGCGGTACGCACACAGTCAACTCATGGTTGTCGGATGCGGGCAGCAGATCAGAGTAGGCTTTTAAAGCTCAGCAGGTGTCAGTGAACCCCAGAGGGCGCTGCTGTGCCAGCTGCTCTGAGTGAAGACTTCAGTCCAACAGTTTTGTGGCATTGGGCCTTCAGATTACATCATCTAAAAATCAATATTCTTTAAAAAAAAAAAAAAAAAACATTCAAACTGCAGGGCTGCAAAGTAAGGCTCCTTGGCCAATGCCACATAGGCACTTCATCGACTGCCAAGAAAAGTTTTATCATGGCTAATAATTACAAAATCAAAATTGTCAACATTCTAATTGTCCTGTAAACATATTACGATAGATACATATCTACATGTCCATTACTTATGCACTATATGTGTATTACTTTATGGGCTTCATTCTGAAATCACACTTGAGGTCACATGATCAAAACAGTATACTAACTCCATACTTGTAAGGTTCAGTCAAGCGTAGTGAACAATGATGACTCACAATAAGAGGCCCTTGCTAAGAGGAAGATCATGTTCTTCTATTACTCACTCCAATCAAGCCCAGCCCATGACATTACCCTCCCTGCTAAACTATTAACTTGCAACGACATGTATCTGGTGATAAAACACACTGCTCAGTGTTCTCTCTGGCCATTGTATGTTGATAATGACACATGATCCAAGTTCACTATGAGACACCAGCCAAGTCCACATGAACCAGGCTCAATATGCACAACACATGTTCATTCATACACATACATGCTCACATACTTCACTTCATATATACACACACACTTTCACAGTTTATTCAAAGCATGATGGCAATCTTTACAAATTAGCACAGTGCTCCCCAAACAAACCCCATCCCAGCTAAGCATTTAGCCCTCTACTGCGCTTTGCTAGAACTCAAAAAGCCACTGAGGGCTTGCTGCTCACTGGTGCAGTGTGCTATCGGCAGCCATCTACATGATGATCATTGGCTGGAGGGGGGGGGGGGGGGGGCTAACAGGGGGGAGAAACTAATGTGTGTGTGTGTGTGTGTGCATAGGTGGGGTGAGAGGCAGATCACCTGATGTAACCCGTTTTTACTCCCCCGCCTGCAAGCAATGGGCTTCTTTTCAGACAACCGCTGCTGAGAAAGCCAAACGAGAGTAAGGGGAGGGGGATGCATGGACACAACTCAGAACAAGAAACGTTTCTTACGCTAAACACAAAAAAGAGAGAAAACGAAAGGGAGGGGCAAATAAGCCATGCGTGACTGGGGGAGGGTTGGTGGGGATGGGGGTAGTGGTTCTAAACTGAAGCCATGTTTTTAAGATATAGCCGGGAGAGAATGCATGGTTTGGAGATTTTTGGTACCACAAAAGTTTTTTTTTTTTGGGTTCCAAGCAGCAGCAGAGGGCTAAATGTTTAGTTCTTTGACAGGGAGACGGCAAAGCGATAACCAATCAAAGCTGAAAGCAGAGCAGGTAAAAAGGAGGGGCAACTTATTGGCCAACCACTTTGGCCAATCCCTCCAGCCGCAGAAAGCAGGAAAAAGGTAAAGTGCAGAGAGGAGGAGGAGGAGGAGGAGGAGGAGGAGGAGGCGGTGTCAAAGCTTAGGCCTGGCCCATGTGCATTTTCGGAGGGGTGTGGGGTTCAGGTTGGAATAGGGTTGCAATCCAACCCTCTGAAAGTGGAAACGCCCGAATATTAGGAGGAAGAAGAGGAGAAGGTAGAAGGAAAGGAACAGCTGTTGTGTTTTTTTTTTTTTGTCATTTCTTTGGGGTACTTTTTTTTTTGTCGGTCCTCGGTCTTGTGAAACCCACCTGTTCCGCACCCACCTGTTCCTGCAGCTCTGCCAGGCGAGTGGCGCGCTCCTCCTCGGAGTCGGAGCTGTCGTCGTCAGACGAATCGCCGCTGCTGCCACTGCTGCCCGTGCTCTTGCTGACCACCGGACCGCCCGCCGCGCCACCACCGCCGCCCGGACTTAGCGCCGCTGTCTCGTCCGGCATCTTGGCAAAGCGCATCTCAAACACGTCCTAAAGACAGACACACACACAGCACAAAAGAATAACAATCCTATCAGTCTGCTTAACCATAAGAAACACTTCAAGATGTGCATAAAACATCCAAAAATAGACACAAACAATGAAACATTCATTCATTCTATGACATTTTAATACTTACAGAAAGCTGAATATCAACACATCAAACTTGGCTAAAGGACAAGACATTAGAAATATACATAGAAAGCAGCAAAAGCATTCAATCAAACGACTAAACTTTGAAGTGCCACAACGAAAGCAAATTATTTTGTTGACCCACGTACCTGCAGTTTCCTGGCCATGTCGACCACCTCATGATCTGGTGGGTTATACTTGTAACAATTTGAGAACATTAATCGGACGTCTGCAGCAAAAGCCTGTGCGTCCGTATACTCCCGACCGTCCATCTTTTTCTGGAACAATAAGGAAGAGGGCAAAAAAATAAATAAAACCTCCATAAAAGACTTGACTTATTGACATTAACATGACCTATAAAAGAAAATCAACTTCCTTCTATATTTAATGCTGAAGTTCATCAAGAATTCTGTTTCATGTTCACAGTGGTAATACACTTGATCAGTCAATTAAATATTTAAAAATCAGCGCTCCTACCTTGACGGTGCTCAGGTCCATGGGGTGCTTGATGATGTCATGGTAGTCGTGCAGGGCCAGCGCCTCGGCGTCCACAGGCTTGTAAAAGGGCCAGGCGTAGGCGGCGTGCTTCTTGGACAGCATCTCCTTGAGGATGTTGTCGCAGTGCTTGAGGTGCTCGGTCAGACGCGACCGCTTGCCTCCGCCGCCGTGCTGGCCGCCCAGTTCGCCGTCCTCCGCCTCCTTCTTGGCCAGCTTGACGGGCCGAGGGACGCTCTCGCGCCGCGGGCCTGGCTTGCCACCGCCGGTGGGCTTGACGTCAGAGAGCGGCGTGGGCGACTCGCCGCGGCTAGCCGTGATGGCAGAGGTGTTGGGCGTGGTGGTGTCCGCTTTCCTCTTGATCCCTTTCTTCTGAGGGAACTCAAGAGGGATTCAGATGGACATTTTAAAGTTAGTCCCACGGATCGAGAAACTTTTGAAGAAACGTTGCTGGGCAACCGCTTAACCAGTTCCATGTGTTCTAATTGGAAGACCATGGAGATGATATGCATACTGATGACTGAAGTTCTCCAGAAAAAAAAGAAAACGTTGCCCAAAACATCAAATGGAATGTGCCAGAACAAATGGAATGTGCCAGAACAACCATACTCGGGAACATTAATCAGGAAGTTGCCTTTGACATCAGCAAGTTTCACTAGGTGCCACTCACAAAACACATCACTATCCATTTTAACACCTACATATCTACACACATTTCAGAACTTTCATGGTTTTATGACCTCATCACTCAAACAGCTAGTGCTGCGGTCAGAAAAGAACATTAGGCAGAAAACAAGGGGTCTTACTTTGACGATGGGCTGAGAGGGTGGTCCCACCGGCATCATGGGCGTGGCCTGTGCATTCTGCGTGGAGGGGATGTTGGCGGTGATGGAGCCCACGGGCACAGAGGAGATGACCGGAGTCTGGGGACCCGGAGACGTGGTGCCTGGGAAGGACGTCGGCGGAGAGGGCGACGACACGGCTGCCTCCTGCTGACCACCTGCGGAAACATGAGAAACATTTAAAAAAAAAAAAAATGTTTAAAAGAAAACCCATGAACACAAAGAGAGAAGATGATTACTCTGGCCGAACTGCTGTCATTTGCAGCATCTGCAGTAATTAGTATGGAATAAATCTCAGTTACAGCAGCAATGAACCATGGCTTACCTATTCCGAGTGGTCCAGTCGGCTTGCGGCCCTTCGGGGCCTTGGGGGCAGGTGGAAGGAGCTCCACCTCCTCTTGGGGCATCTGGGCGACCTTCTGCAGGAAAATCTTCTCCAAAGCCTGAGCCATGAGGACGATATCGTCTGTGGGCTGATTGGAGGAGAGATAGGGAGACATCAGATTTTAGATGTAGTGCTCAGAAGGCAGGTTTTGAATAGATTTGTGATGACAATTTTAAGCTGTGTCAGCAAAACTCAAAGTTTTCTTCAACAATTCAGCAGCATCGACATCTGGGCAAGTACTTGTCTGAAGAATAACTCAATTGACCTTTGTCTATCCGTCAATTAATTTTTCGATTTGGTACAACACTCTTTTCAAAAGGGTCACGGTTTTGCAATTCAATTAAGTCATCAAACTAAATTTAAAAAAAAAGTGAAACGGCTTATTTGAGAATACAAAATAATTATCAAATGGGACAATGTTATTTCAGAATTCAATGGCCAATAATAACAGAAATTCATTTTGGTGAATCACCCCTCAGAAACCTAGCAACCACTCAGAAAGCCTTTCATCTGTTGCCATGGCAAGTTCTATAGAAAGGATGACTTGTGAGTCACTTTTTTTCCTGTCAGTAATGATCCCTTTCTCACATTTTGATAAAGAGCCATTTCTGCTAAATGAAGGGTCAAGGAAAGTGTGAGCGCCTGCCAAACGAAATGAAATGAAGGAAAAAGGAACGCAGGGCTTAAATAGGACCCACCCATCAAGTCATTAAATGAATGTCAAACCCAAAGTCTGCATCACACACAAGCTCTGTGCAATGCTCTTCCAACTGTATGATGCGCTCACCTTGTTGTAAATGTAGCAGTTGGTGAACATGGTGTTGAAATCCTGCATGCACTCGCTTGCACTCCAATAGTAGGCGTTCTCCAGCCTCTTCTTAATCGTGCCCATGTCCATGGGGTTCTTGATTATCTTATGATAATCCTGGAAGACAATTACGCAGGTCAGTGATTAGAGACGTGGGACTTCATCATTAAAACGAAACCCTCAAGCCACATTCACTTTCGACTGCCTCTGAAAATAGGCATCAAATGAAAGTGCTTTTTTTTTTTCAATTGAAGATACTTTGACATGATTGCATAAGCCCTGCACTGAGATATGACAGAGAGAGTTGTGGAAAACAGCAGTTACAAATCACATAAACAAGTAGTTGCTTCATCACAGGAAAAGCATTTCCTGCCACTAGTCTACTCAGAATATGCAATCATTGTGCAGTATCATTTGGACCTGATATGTGACCTCATTAGAAAATTGCTATTTTATTTGTTCCTCATTTGTGATGCGATCTGGGAAAACCCTTCACATGGTGAAATTTTACTAACTTGATTGATTCTGACACCATCCTAGCAACATCCAAGATTTTGGAAGGATGGCATCCAGGATTTTGCAAGGGGACAGTGTCCAGATTGTTGCTAGAATGGTATCAGAAGTCGTAAGTTGGTGATATTTCACCAGAGAGGATTGAAACAGAGCAAAATCAAGGATATTTAAGTACATCATGCAAAGGGTTTTCCTAGATCGCATCACATTTGGTTATGTGTATTCTGATGTGAATTGTTGCCCTGCTCATGCATAAATAAAATGACTACATGTTTTCTACAAAGGCATCAACAAGTGTAAGTTGCTTTCACCTATTTTACAGGTGCAACTAAATGACCAAATGACCAAAAGAGCTTCCTATCCACCTTCTATTAACAACACCAATGATTGGTCTGTGTGCTCAACATCAACTCCAACAAAACCTATTAGAATAGTGGAACCCACATGAATGTACAAGATAAACATGAAATCTGAGTTTTCAGGTCTCACCGGCAGGCCTAGTTTTATCGCATCCACTGGCGTGTAGAAGGGCCATGCGAACTGGTGCTTCCACAGCGTCTTGACCACTACATTCTGCATGTACTGCAGCTGGTTGGTCTTCCGGCCCGGCTTACTGGGGTTGGTCACCTCAGGGGGCGGGGGGTTTATGGGGGTGGGCGGGGCTGGGGTTGCCGAGGTGACGGCGGACATGCTGGTGATCGGGGAACGGGAAGGGGTGGGGGGAAGGGGAACGTTGTCGTAGCGAGGAGGACTGCGACCTCTGCGCGAGGCAGATGCGGAGGTGGTGGTGGGGTTTTAGGGGGCGCTTGTTCTGGTTGTCTGTCTGCTCTGCCGTGATCTGATGGGGACTACATCCTACGGCAGGGGCTGTCTCTGCAACCGCTGAAAGACAATGGGCAGGTGAGAACCAAAACATCATCAATAATGAGAACATTTTTTTTTTTTTACTTGGCACACAAAATAAAGTTTGGTACATATTACAGGCACTAACATCAATCAATCCACAAAGCCGAAAATACACAGGGGTTCTAAAACATTTAAAATAAGACATTTAAGTATTATATTTTTCCTAATTTTTAATTATCATATTTTTAGGCTACCAATTAAAGAAAGTGAAGAAAAAGATCGTCATAACCAATAGGGACAACACCAAATCAACGCCACTGAAATATTAGCCTGCATGCATATGCAAATCAAACACACTTAGCTAAACACTAAAAACAATTATGAAAGTGTACATGTATAGCAAATGGGCAGAGAGCTTCAAAGCCTTCCAGTGTTATTCAACAGCAGGGCAAGCAAGCCACCTCGAGCTGGACAGCTGGCTGATGGGTCTCTAGGGAACCAGTCTGATTGGTGCTGGGGCTCAGACTGCCTCCTGCAGCATCAGGCTTTCAGCTGGGACAATAGTACTGGGGGTCACCTATTAGATCAGGGTTCAAATGTGAACCAACTGAATAGCTTCCTAAGCCTGGCCCAGTGATAAGCCCGAGCGTGCCAAGTTCAGGCCCTTGGCGGTTTTATTGAATTGAGGGAGGGAGGGAGGGAGGGAGGGGGGGGCAATGTTGGCAATGGGGGGGCCCTTATTTATTCATTCATGTTTCATCACTAAAGCTGACATTTAGAAATAAGCACACCCACACAGTGAGGACAGGGTAGACTCCCTGTACAAATAACAACTGACAATATCAACTGACAACTTCATTTACACCAATTCACTGAAAGGTTTTTTTTTTTTTTTATCACAAACCACTACATAACCATCAATGGCCGAACGGCCTCTTCACATAGCCACAGCTGGTTATGATGAAGCAGCTCTTCAGGACAAGCCATCTATTTACTTTTTGAGGCTATTCTTGTCTATTTATTAACCACACAGAGATGCTCTGATGAAAACTGCCAGAGGATATATTCCTCAAGGGGATTTTTCAATGTCATTCACAAGACCAGGTGGTATACATTTCATCCATATGGCAAACCCTTGGCTTAAACTCTCCTGTTGGTGTATTGTAGGCATACAATATATTGCAGAGTTCTCTCATTTAAATGTTTACAGAATAAGGGAGGTTGATAAAAAAGAAAAAGAAAACTATGAGCCTGACCCACAGGCCACCTTCCACAACCTGCCATCCAATAACAAGTTGCTTTTGACGGCTTAAAAAAAAAAAAAATCAGAGCCAAGCAATCGCTACCGTTTGCTGCGGATCTGAAACCGACCACAATATCTGATTTGTTTTTGCTAGTTACAGTCATATGCATGTCTGACATTGCATGGTAGTATCACACTGATTCACTTCTAAAGGAAATATACTAAAACACAGTAACGAAGGTATAAGGTATGTTCAACGTATACAATAATGTTACCGACAAACCACAATATTTCAATTTGAAACATTATTGTATATTCCTGGTATCCAGACTAACAGCGACATTGTAACGTTATTATAATAGCAAATAAAGTAAGAATTCAAGACGGAAAAATAGAGAAAGAACACGCGAAGTGCCGTAAAATAACTGTTAATTGCATTTTGCGTATAAATAAGAACAGTTAGTCTCAAAATAGTTTACGCTATGAGTAAGACCACAGCTTTGCGTGCAAACGCAGATTGTTAATCGTATAACAATAACGTTAAAGTTACAGACATGCACCCCAGTGCAGCTTATGACCTCCCGCGTAAACAATCAAATGGCCGTAACGTTACCTCAACATTAGCTAACGAAATTCGCTAACAAGAAACAAGTCCACACTCATTCATTCTACAGCAGATCCATGTGGTATAATAAGCATGCATGAAATAACAGAGTACTCTCCAGGCTGAATAAACCCGTGTAATTGGCAGCATCACGACAATATGCTTAGTGCTATCAAAAAAATAAATCTATTTGGCAAGAGTTAGCTTGAGTTAACTTACCTCAATACAAAGCCAGATGGCTAAAGGCTATCAAGCTACATAACCTAGCAGCCAAGCAAACATGCTAACGTTCGCATGCGCGGGGAAGGAGCAAGCACTGCTCCAAAATCTGCGAGGGAATATTTAAAAAGTGCCTAAATGCAATATGAACCAAACGAGAAGTTTCGTGTCTAACAAAAACACGCCATAACAATTTGGCTTACGAGTCCGTATTTATAGTGAGAACAGATGTAACATTACCAGACGTGAAAATGTTTTCTTTAGAGGCGTATTAGCTACTGCCTGCTACCTGGCCGTGGATGCGCCAAGCCTTCATTGCTGTTCTTTTAAAATAGCTAGCAAGGCTTCCTAGCTTTACATTCACCAAAAAGATGGCGGGCAGATGTACCTAGCCTTTAGCACGCTAGCGATATAGTTAGCTCGAGGCTAGTCAGTCTAATTTTCGTCGTAGATTTAATGTTAAATTCAAGAGCTTGTTAGTATACCAACATTTAGCAAAACCCCCGAGTCTTCGTACACTATGATCCAGAACTGATTTTTGTACTATATAGACAATATTTCGCATTAAAGACCCGTGGCAGGCTTTTGTTGTAACGTTATTGTTGCAATGCACAGGCGAAGCATTGTTGAAAACATTGCTATCTAGTAAACAGCATGCCATGCACAATATCAGTAATAGATTTATAACTACAAGAAAATTAATTAGATATTATTGTCATTCAGCAGAATATAGCATGGATAAATATGAATACTTCAAAATATTACTTATTTTACAGCTCCGAGATGTTTAGCTTGTAGCTAGTGGTCCGGGAAGCTCCTCTTTTATTTCACCGAGCTAGGGCAGCATAGAGATGAGGTACAAGAAGTCCTCTGCCCATGCGCAATGGCGCGCTGTTTCACGGACCTTGTGCGTTCATAGACAGTTGTTGTGTTACTAAATACAACGCAACTCACCTTGTGGTGAAATATCAAGACAACACCCCCCACCCACCCCTACACACACAGACACACACACACACACACACACACTAGTGTACCTTACATCAAATTGCAATAGTATTCTTATAATTTGGTAAGACTACTGTCCCATGTCAGGGATTTAAAGTTGATGCAGCCTTAAAAGTTGGCTTAACGAAAACGGGTCAGTTCCTTTATTAATGCGAAGAAGAAGAAAAAAAAACTGAGAACAATAATACAAATGCCAGACATAATCATGTTGGTTCAAGTTGACCTGTCGATTAGGGTCTTTAGAGCCATAATTCAAACAGACTGCATTTACGTTATGCATGTGAAAACTCTGAAACAGATGCAGATCACATCTGACTTAGGTTATTTATTTTATAAAGCCTACATAATGCATTCCATTTATTTTGTAATGCAAATTTGGATTAATTTATATCCAACCACAGAATTCAGAGGCGTCAAGATCATGGTCAAGATGCAAATTCAAATCATGAAATACATTCATTCCTTCTCGCTCTCCGTATTCCCCCCCTCTGTTCCAGAATTGAACCACTCATGCGCACAAGTGGTCGAACACTGCTGCCACATTCCCCGCCTGAGGCTGAAGCCGAAAAGAAGTGCTCATCCGCTTCTACTTTGTACAAAACAAAGCGAATCCTTGCAGAAATTATCGTAAAATATTACTTAGATCCACCCTCCCCTTGACACAGAATAAAGTACCTACGTGACGTTTGATCAATCATCGGCCCGACCGTGAGTAGACTTGTGTTTTATTGTTTGAATGAATTATGGCAGTGCATGTGGAAAATGAAAGAAAATATTCAACGTTACGTTAACTTCGGACGTTATCGCACGGTTAGCAGTTGCTACTTTGGCTGGCTGGCTGGCTAATTTCATCACTCATTACATGCTGTGTGCATTAAACAGGTGTTAATGTCGTTTTACTTCTGATAACAAAGTTGCATTTAGCTGGTCAACTACACCTTTCGGTGAAGTTAATAGCTATAGCTATTGACGCTTTATTTCCATCACCAGTGTTAGCTTGATCGGAAGCTTGTTAAGTCTGTACAGAAGGCCTGACTAAGCCAGTAGCCTAGCCAATCTTAGCCAATCTAAATTTTTTTTTTACATGTTTAACTCTTTGTTTTTTTAACCTACGCAACCACATGCGACATATTTGTAAATTATTTGTCTCTAGATCGCAACGTTAGTTTGAATCATTTTCCAACACAACCGACGATGGATGTAGAGAGCTAGCATAACTGCTGTGCACGGTGGTAGCGACATTTGCTTGCTGTTCGGTAATGATAGCAAACGTGTGGCTAACGTTATCTTAGACCAGTGATGTTAGCACGACAGCTAGCTATCCTAACCAACGTCATTTGAGGTTTCAAGATTAAATTAATGCATGGTGACATTTCTGTGACTTAACTATCTGAAGTGGGTTTTTGAAAGTGCGACATTGCTGTCAGTATGTGTATCTAGAGAGGGTTATTTTGATTCATGTCAGTGACTTGTAGGCTAGCTACAAAACGTGGTAAGCTCCAGGTCTTGCTAGGTTAGGGCCAACGTTTAGTGGCCAGTGCGAGTTTGTTTGTTTTAAACATGATGGCATCATCTTTATTTGGGTTGTATGGTAGGAGGGCTATACTTAGGCCTTTGTTGTTGTAAAGTACTGTTATCCGGAGACTTAACATGGCTTTTGTCTGTTTGATACACAACTTGTTAGTGGTTATGGCGATAACGTTGGTGGTGGATGAAAATCTCAGGTGAAGCGTGGTTGGTTTGCGTATTTGCTTTACCTACTATCCTTTACTTGTAAAGGTAAATTCACACTGAGAATTAAGTGTAAGGTTGTAGTTGTGATGGGTAATGTCATCACTAATGTGTGAGGTCTAGTTCTAAGGGTCTTTAGAAACAACGTAGTTAGACTAGCATTAGTATTGTAACCTGTTAGGCCTTTTGTGTCTTTTGACATGAGAGCTACAGTATCTGGATCCATGTGAATTCCATGTCCCGTTTAGTGTCAGGGTGCCCATAAATTATATCCAAGGATAATGACCTACTATACAGAGATAGTCACATTCTTTAACACCCTTTTGGTATGGGACAAATCTTAGGCCTAGTTTGTAAATTGGGAGGTTCTAGATAGTTCTTATTTTGTCTTTTGTCTTTGACATAATCACTAAATGTATGTGTGTGTGTTTGCGCTGTGTGGTTCTTTTTGGCAGTCTGGCTGACGTGGAACCAGTTCCAACAAACCCATTCTCCCCGCTCCATCACCATGGCAACAGAGGAGAAGAAACCAGACACCGAAGCCACTAAAACACAGTCGACATCATCTGGCTCTGCCAGCCAGAGCAAGGTACTAAATTCATCTCCACCTGTCTGAGTATGCATCAGGGCAAACACAAGGATGCGTCCACCTTGCCATTGGTGAATCTTAAGGTTGTGTAGGCTGTTTTCCTACTTTGACATGCATGTAGTCAATTGCCTAGCTGTCAGGGAACCTTGTGAGTTTGCCAGGAGATTGGTATAGTACCTTAGGGTTACTTTTAGCATGTCAGTTAATGGAAAGAAATCTGTAAATGTGATATTGACAAATCAGAATTATGCAGTTGTGTGAAACTCTTAGGAGTCCAGCAAGCTTATCTCTGAGGTAATCCCACACACACGCACACCATACCTGATTTTTTGTTATCACGAAAGGGCAGAATTCACCTGAATGCAAAATTAGGCACAGAACCCTATGAAACATGTCTCCTATGTCTTACCTTCCCTTCTTTCACCCAACAAGTCGGTGCCGGTGAAGCCAAACTACACCTTGAAGTTCACCCTAGCCGGACACACCAAAGCAGTCTCCTCAGTGAAGTTCAGTCCCAGTGGAGAGTGGTTAGCCAGCTCCTGTGAGTATACAACAATTCTTTCTCTTTAGGACCAGAATTGGATACAATTTGAGAAGTAAATGATTTTACCGAAACTTGCTACTTGCTTCATTCTTTTAAAAAAATCCTTTTGTCTAGACATGTCATTTCTGTCTTCTGGAATATTTCTTACCTGCACATGTATGCAGTGCAAAGGGAGATTTTGTGAGAATTGTTTTATTTATTATGTCATTTTAATTTCAACAGCTGCTGACAAATTGATCAAAATATGGGGGGCATACGATGGGAAGTTTGAGAAGACAATATCTGGACACAAACTTGTGAGTTAATTGTTGGTTTTACTTTCACCTAACCTCTTTTATTTTTGATGATGTCTACATTTAATATTGAATTTGTCATTTGTTTAGATTTTAAAAAAAATGCTTCATTCTGTTCTCTGGTCTTGACTAGGTGTTAAACATATCTGTCATTCAACCTCTCAAATGTAGGGAATCTCTGATGTGGCCTGGTCTTCTGATTCCAACTTGCTGGTGTCTGCCTCTGACGACAAGACTCTCAAGATCTGGGATGTCAGCTCGGTAAGAGTGGTGTGTGTGTGTGTGTGTGGCAGTCTGTTGTTAATATTATGCCATCCTTGCATTCTTAGGCTGTTGTGAACGTGTTTACTTGGGGTTTTTGGTACCAAAGATGTTCACTTCCAGGGTTGGAATTGCATAGTGGCCATGACCGCCATGGCCATTGTTGCCCCTTGCGTTGGCCATGATGCCCCTTTAAAAATCGGAGGTTCACAGGCCACTGTTGCCTTGGTGCCCTGCATGCCTACTTCCCCCTTCTTTCCATGTTCTGCTTTGTATCCGACTGATGCAGCGATTGTAATTTGTAGCCTATGGCCTGTCAAAATAATCGAAGCATTCACAGCACAAATGAATTTAGTCTTTGATGCGGTGGAGAAAATATATGGTATGTCATGTGTTAAAGGAACACGCCACCCAATGTCAGTAGTAATATATGTTCTTACCTTAAGTTTCACGAGTTGAGTGATACCTCTCCCGTGTCGGTACGTGCACTCAAACGCTCTGGTGCGCGGCGCGAATGTGTTAGCATGTTGCTATGCTAGCGGGCTCAGACGTAGCCATAGAGGGAGGAAGTTAGCAGTAATCAAAAACATTCACGTTTTCCCTACTTAAATACAGTATATTATCAGAATAAACAGCTGACCTTACCAAACACAAAGGTGTAAAGCATTCTCCTGTACAATTAGCCGTGCCAGAGAAATCTGGTTTTGAAATTGCAGCAAATTTCTACATGCATGTCTCTAACTTTGGGCTTTAAGTTTACAATGTGCTTAAATTGTTTGATACATGATTTCAAAACAGACCAAATACAAAATAAATGTTAAATATAGCCTAGATATCGGTAAATATTCAAATCAGATATACTTCTGTATAATTCTGTGTAAGCCAATATGTCATGTTTTTGTAATGTTTCATTAATATACAGGTCTACTGCTGTGAATAGGATAAATCCAACTTTGATCATTTTTATGTAGCCTACTGTAGGCTAATGTTAACTTTGGCCTTTAAGCCAAATATGCCTGGTCCCTAAAATTATGAAATTCCAAGCCTGTTCACTTTACTAGACTGATCTTGGCAGTGTCCGGGACTATACCAGATGAATCTTTCAGAATGGCCAGACATGATGCAGGTTTTAACAGGCAAGAGATGATGTAGCACTGTGGCTGCTTGGAGATACTGATGGAGATATTATTCTTTTTTTGTTGTTGTTTTTTAGGCTAGTTTGTTGCTTAGGGAATGATGTAAAGTTATTTGAAATGAATTGCTATTGTAAATGAGCAGATACTGCTAGGTTATCATGAATTATTTTTGGATCATGTAGCAGATTGCAGGCTTGCTCTTCTTGCTGCTAGCTTTTGTTATTGGGCTGTTGTTAAAAGTGACAGTGGATGCCGTCATGTGCTGCATAATTGAACTATTTTTAACTTCAGACAATATCAAATGGACAGATGTTGGATAACATGCAGTGAGAGGAGACACAACTTGTCAAAAATGTCCTTTTAAAAAGTAATAAGCATAAATAAAATCAAGTAATGGCTGACAGAACCCTTGGGTGCACCTCTCTTGTAGAGCCTCCTTGTTTGCTGAAGACGTTTCATCACTGTTGTTTGGAAAACATCAATGCCTAGAGAATATGATTGTATTTATCCATCACTGCTGTCTTATCTTTAATTTGTTGTAGTACATTTTGTAGCAAAACTTACTTCCACTGTATCTGATCATCTTGGTTCATACCTTAGATTAGATTCAACTTTATTTTCATTGTGCAGAGTACAAAGACAATGAAATGCTAGTGTAGCGACCTTATAAAAGCAGAATAAATATGGTTATGTATTATGAGCAATGTATGAACAACATGTGCAGATATGTGCAATGTAGTAGCAGTAACATTATAAGAGAAGTAAGAAGTATATAGTTAGTTGGTTGTCAATGGGATGGAGAGCTAGAGTTCAGTAGGGAGACAGCCGCAGAGAACAGGGAAGAAGCTTCCTCTGAACCTGCTGGTTTGGGTGCGGAGAGACCTGTAACAGTGTATCAGTGTGTGTAAGACAGGAAAATGGCAGGAGCGAGACAGTTGGGTGCGTACTCAATGATTCCAACTTCATCACTATGGTTACGGTTTCCTAAATTGAACTTAGTTTGAGTTGCCATAGTAACAGCACAACATGGCTTTTTACCCTATGCTGTCAGGCAACAAGTGAGAAGGTGCATTGCGGTGCTCGTTGAGATGCTCTAACCTTGTTTTTTCCACCATTTTTCTCCTGTCTGCAGGGGAAGTGTTTGAAGACGTTGAAAGGCCACAGCAACTACGTATTCTGCTGCAACTTCAACCCCCAGTCCAACCTGATTGTGTCAGGATCGGTGAGTACTTTCACGTCCCCTCTGACAGTCTGCTTCCGTTACAGTTCTTATTGCAAATAATGCAAAACGCAGACACCGGAACCTCATAAAGACTCATGGAAACTAAATGTATAAGCTATGAATGAATTCACCATTCACAATGGTGGTTTGTGTTACCAGTTACGAGATGGTAAACCATGCACTGTGTGTTGGCACAGGCTAATTTTGTGGTGTTTCCCTCTAGTTTGATGAGAGCGTGAGGATATGGGATGTGAAAACGGGCAAGTGCCTGAAGACTCTACCAGCCCACTCAGACCCTGTCTCTGCTGTAAGTGTTCATCAGATGCTGAGTTGTGATGTCAAGTTGACAGGGACTTGTTTTTTAACGTCCACTGATCTGATTGCTGTTTGTCTGGCACCTGTTACCTGATGGTCTAGTAATGTTTTAGGTCAGTAACTGTCATTAATGTTACATTTTAAGTTGTGAATCACAAAATGCAGTACGCTGTCTTTTACTCGCTTTGGTAATTCCCATGCCATTAGTCGTAAGTTTGGTCCACTTTAAAGAATGACCCTTCATTGAGCAGTTGTGAGGACCTGGCCACTCTACTTGATTCCCCTATTTGCATAATTGGCTTTTCAAGAGCTAAATCTATTTAGCTGTGTATGTGTTTCAGGTGCACTTTAACAGAGATGGATCCCTCATTGTGTCCAGCAGTTATGATGGCCTGTGGTGAGTCAACTGGTTTCTCTTTCATCATACTGGCCATTTTATGGTTTCCAAACAAAATGTTTATTCTACCAGTGGTAACATGAAAGGAATGAACATGTTTAATCATTCATTGGGCAGCTGTTAAGTGGAACTGAACTCAAAAACTGGCTAACTTGTTGACCTGTGTGTGTGTGTGTGTGTGTGTGTGTGTGTGCGCCTCAACAGCCGAATTTGGGACACAGCATCTGGCCAGTGTCTGAAAACGCTAATCGGTAAGAGGCCATTCCCCCCCCTCTTTGATGCTATTTGCCCACCCTCACCCATCCATCACCATATCGATTACAAAATCCCCAGCCCAGATATACCATAGCAAACTCTTTTTTGTTCATTACAGATGATGACAACCCCCCTGTGTCTTTCGTGAAGTTCTCCCCCAACGGTAAATACATTCTGGCTGCCACGTTGGACAAGTAAGTAAAGGGCAAAATTTCATGTTATGCCAGTAAAACCATATCAGTATTTAAAATGCTGCAATTGCATAATTGTGCTTCATTTAAGCTGTCGGTATGCTCCCCCCCCACCCCCCCGATATCACTTGTGTTCATTTCTGGGCTTTCGGAAGTGAATGCAAGTAAATGAGCTTAATAGTTAGCGCTATTGTAGCTATTGCCGTTATTGAAGTGATAGGATTATTTCATCCAAGATCATGGTCATGTTGACCACAGAGCTTCAGATCATATTATACTTTGTTTTTAGTATTATTTACAAGGTGATAACATTGTGTTTGGAGGATAAACTACCTTTTATTCTTGTGTGTAGCCTCTGGTTGTGGTCATTTGCACACCAGGCATCAACAACGCGACAACAGTATTCTTTCTATTACCACCACATATCCATCTTTTTTTTGTATTTAGGTAGGCAAGACATCACCAGCAATTCAGACTGAAAAAAAGCTAATTATGGTTTGAAGCTCTGGTTAGCACCCATAAACCAGACTCTAAAGAGCTGTGTATCAAGTTGCAGTTTACTTGTGATGGAGTGTTTTGTTACTGTTGTTACTGCCCATCCCTTGTGAATTAGTCTTTGTGATTTCTAGCTTCCTGTGTGTATTTTTGCACTCATTGGTATTGCTTGGTTTTTCAGTGGTGATACTGAGGTGACATGATGACCACCCCCCCCCCCCCCCCCCCCCCAAAAAAAAATAAATAAATGAACCGGAATGGAAATGAAGGATCACATGTATAATCATAAAATAGACTGTCTAGTCTGTGTGTGCATACAGAGCAATACATTGAGCTCTAGTCTCACGCTTATATACTGCAAGATGCTTATGAGTATGGTTTGTCTGATTTGGGCTCAACATTTGCTGTTTCTGTGTGTTTTCAGTACTCTCAAACTTTGGGATTACAGCAAAGGAAAGGTGAGTTTCAGTTTTGCTATATTGTGAACAAGGGCCCCATCTGGCTGTAACTACACTTCCTTTTGTCATGGACACCTTTATATCAAGTAAAAAAAAAAACACATAGTGTTATTGAAGTTGGAAACATTTGTGAAGTATACTGCTAACACTCAGTACAGTACCAGTTGTAAGTACCTTTTTTCAAAACTTGTCTCTGCCTCACAGTGCTTGAAGACATACACGGGACACAAAAACGAGAAGTACTGCATATTTGCCAATTTCTCTGTCACAGGTGGCAAGGTATGTGGACTAACCCCATCTCACTCTTACACATTGATTTGGGATTTACGTAAAGAAAAATAGATGGTGTTGCATTCTGTGACATTAACATGTCCCCCCCCCCCCCCCCCCCCAATCAGTGGATTGTCTCTGGGTCAGAGGACAATATGGTCTACATCTGGAATCTGCAGACCAAAGAGATTGTACAGAAACTACAGGGGCACACAGGTAGGCCATGAGTAGGCTTGAGATTGATGTGTATTTTTTTACTTTAAGTGACTTTGGATTAAAGGAGAGTTCCGGTGTGATATTGGCCTAAAGTGTGTTGAAACATGATACCGAGTGTGAAAGTATGTCTCATAGCTCATCTCGGCTTGTCCCCTGCACTCAGAAATCTGGCGCTAGTTAGCCGATGCTACCAACAGTTTTTCGATGGGGGTGCCTCGGGAATCGGCCTAGCCATGCAAATAAATCACTGTTTTACACCATTTACCAGGCTCAAAGTAGGTATGATAAGGGATCAGATTCCAAAAATAATTCTGTGGAAATGCAGGAATTCCAACTGGAATTCCTGCATTTCCACAGAATTATTTTTGAAATCTGATCCCTTATCATACCTGTTAATTCGTACTAGTCACTCGACTTATCGTGACTAAATTCAAGATGGTGGCATTCGTGAAGGTACTGTCTGTATAAATCGTCTTGTAAATAAACTTACCAGTGCTTTTTCAAGTTTTCAAGTTCTCAATGTCTCATTTTAAATGCCAAGGCCCTCGGAAGTCTACCAATGAAGTGTGGAACTACTTTGAGCCTCGTAAATGGTGTAAAACAGTGATTTATTTGCATGGCTAGGCCGATTCCCGAGGCACCCCCATCGAAAAACTGTTGGTAGCATTGGCTAACTGGCGCCAGATTTCTGAGTGCAGGGGACAAGCCGAGATGAGCTATGAGACATACGTTCACACTCGGTATCATGTTTCAACACACTTTAGGTCAATATCAGACCGGAATTCTCCTTTAAGTCAGGTCAAGTCAAATGCTTCTATTTGTCACATGCACTGTAAGGTTTTACATGCAGTGAAATGAAAAAGGGGTATTTCTGTTCCTCAGTCTGTGTAAATGACAAAAAAAACAATGCGTGAAATGCCAGCTACATTTCCCCTGAATTTAGCAGTCTAACTGCCAGTGGGGGAAAAAAACTCCTCCTCAGTCTCTCGGTCTTTGCCTTGAGACAGCGAAGGTGTTTGCCCGACTGCAGCAGGGTGAAGTCTGCCTGATTAATACATGAATGTATTGAAGGCCAGTTGGAATTAGAACAGAGATCACAGACCAATGAAGTTCCTTTGACCTTTTTTTTTCTCCATCTGAGCTTTCAGTTGGCAGTGTTTTTAGTCATATGTCAGACAAGTCCAGACATCCCTGAAAGGCAGGACATTTTTGTTTCCCTATGAGCTATAACTCGGTGGTTTGTTGACCTGTGCTGACCCACTCTCTCTTTCTCTTCCTCATCTTTATCTTCTGGCCTCTCAGATGTGGTGATTGCCACTGCCTGCCACCCCACAGAAAACATCATTGCCTCGGCCGCGTTAGAAAACGACAAAACCATCAAACTGTGGAGGAGCGACTGCTAAACTACCGAGCAGCCCTGCTGGGAAGGAGTGCCGATTCCAATGGGCTTATTTTATTTTTCTTTTTTTTGTATGTTTCATTTTTTGAGTATATAAGGAAAAAAAAAAAAACGAAATGAAAGAAGAAAATAAAAAAGGACTTTTTTTTGTCAGATGGAGGCCTGGTAGATCAGCCAAGGCCAGAGAGGAGCGCATGAGCACACCATGTCCTGAAGCAGTCCGCAATCGCACAACTCTCGTCCCCCACCACCACCTCGTAGCTCCGCTAGCTCCTGCACACACACACACACACACGCACGCACGCACATGGCTCACTACAACCTAACGCTTGTGCACTACAACACAACCACTTTCCGTTTCCTTCTCTGTCCCCTGGTCTCTCTCTCTCTCTTGGCCTTATGTACTGTCTGGTGGATGTTTTTTTTTGTCCCTTCCCTTTTTCTTCCTCTTTTTACTCGTCCGTCTTTGAGGGTTGCACTTCTCGCACTACGCCTCCCCAAGCAGCTTCTCGTAGTGATGTCCTTGCTTTTTCTCTCCACACAGCAAAATGAAGAAAAACGTACTCAAGTCTTACTTACTTAACCCTTTCTGCAGTGACAGCTCTTCCACACACCGTGCTCTGTAGGATTCAGTCTTGTTGTGTTTACTTTTTTTTTCTCTCTCTCTGCTGTGCATGAACTGTGACGGGGTCAACTCACACAGCCATCGAACTCCCACTCCCAGAAGTGCGCTTTGTGTCACATTAGGTTACCCTTTTTTTGTGTACTGTTCCTTTAAGTGGTCTTTTTGTTATTTGTACTTTAAAGATTGAAAAAAAAAAAAAGGTTTTATGGGCAGGTGTTAGTTGGAAGAAATTACCAGAAAAGAACTGTAGGGCAGCAGGCCCCTCACACACCAGTATAGATGACGAAAATGCTTTTTAAATGTCAGAATAATAGAGGAAGCCTTGAAACGATCCAGTGTTCAATGTCTGCATACTACAGCAGTTAACCTGTTCAATGGTGCTTACCGTACAGTGAACCAAGGGTGGCTATGACTTTGTCTTAGTAATTGTAAATAGAGATGGCATCAGATTAAAGATTTTCACTCCGGAGTTATTAGTTTAACCTTAATTTATGTTTTCGTTCATATATTTGTACTCAGTAGTGTTTAAAAAAAAAAAAAGGTTTCTCGGTCGTCTGTATTCTAATCGTAACGTCGGCAGCTTTGTGTGTTGGACGCACATGTTGCAGTGTCAGTTGTTTTTTTTTTTTGAATGCATGTTCCATAATTGTCATTTACCACACAATACAGTGAGGGGGTAATGCTGTATATTTTAAGTTCTATGGCAATTTTGTTGTGCACACCTGGCTTGTTGTCTTCTTCACCAAGGGGTATTCAAAGTACGTGGTTTAGGGTCAAAAACAGACAAACTCAAAGTAAGTGGTAAAACTCCCAATATAGGTTTTTCTCTGGTTTCTTTCTCCATCAAAACCAAGCCATAGAGCTACTCTTAGGTTTACCACTTATTCTGAGGTAAACCACGTAGGTGAAATACCCCACCAGTAGTGCATAGTTTGAAATATAAACAGCTGCCCGTCACGGCACAGTCCAAGCTAAGAATGCCCTCTCTTTAGATGGGTTGTCACCATGCCCATAACTTATTGGATGAATAATTATATGGCAAGACTAGCTGGGTATACGCTCAAAGTTCGTAAAAAATATATTTAAAAAATTAAGGGAATTGAAAGGTGTTGACCAAGATATTGAGCTAAGACCACATGGCTCATATTAAGACTTCTTTACTTGAGTTCCCCTCATTGAGTTTCTCAATTTTGCCCATGAACCTGGCTCAGTATCAAAGTATCAAATTTTTGAATGAAACTGGCTCAATATCAAAGAAAAAACACTGTCTATAGTCTGGTCGGATAGAGCTAAAACTGAAATGAATGATTTCAAAATGTGTGATGTCAAATGGTAGTATATCATAACCAATCATGGGCTTTTACTATGTTATGTGTTACAAAGTTGTTTTGGTCATAAGAGTCAGTGAATGTCTTGTTGTTCATATCTGCCTTTGAAAGTCAAATATTTACCCCCTTCTTCTGTCACTTTCTGCCCTCTAATCCAGAGGTCATGTAGTTAGTAGAGCAATTGTGTTGAGTTCTTGTCTAGTAAGCCTTTTTGAGGAGGCGAGGGTCTGAAGCCGCTTGCTACTGGCTGTCACTCAAGCCAACGCCTCCTCTCTCTGTTGTCATTTGGATTGGCCTGTGGTGCACCGTGGGGCGTGGAAAGGGCTGCATGATCGAGACCTCCTGTATCGCATTCAGTTGCTCCGGACATAACCTGTGACTCAATAAAGACTTTTTTTTTCTTTTTTTACATGTACAGAAACAGCCCCGTGTTGGGTCATCATTGCCTCAAGGGTTTGTGTCCCATTGAGGTTGGCATTGCCTAGTGTGCTTGGGTTTTGATTTCAGAGATGCTGGTGGGATTTTACCCGTTAAACATCCCCAGCACCCAACATGTCTTTGAGCATGTGCCCTACATGCCCAACTGCGCTCATCACACCCTCATGCTTCTCAGTAACCAACACACATTAAGTTAAAGTTCCAGCTTGTTCGAGCCAAATATTCTTGCAAAGGCAAACCGCAATTGTAGAGTATCTCCAAAATCCCTGTTGAAAGAGTCTTTTGGACATTTTTATGTAATTTGTTAAAAATAGTCTGGACCTGATGTATGCTTTGGATTAAAATAAACAATGGAACATCACAAAAGAAAAGGCCTGGTAAACAGCCGTGGTAGTTCAGGTTGTGATGAATTATGTTGAGAAGAAAAGCTGCATAACTTTAAAGTACATTGTGTACAATAGTTGGTGCAGCAACTTCAACGCAAGAAGTATTTTCATGTACAAAAAAGTTGAGTCACATTAAAATTCAAGTTTTTAATACTTTTTTCGTCATTTTCATGAAAGATAGAACATCAAAGAACAACCCACAAACAACAGATGACTTTTTTCATTTACTTTAAAAATAGACCAAAAATATAAATGGAAAAAAAACACGATAAAACAAAATGACAAAAGGAGGTGTCATGGTGGGCAGGAACCAAAAAGGCGAAAGACGGGCGCAGGTTGGTTGTCATGGGTGACCACTCCTGATTTGATCTCCCAGCTCTGGAGATCTGGCTTTCATTTCATTTCTTTTCCTATTTTTTTCCAAAGCAACATTTTACACACAAATGTATACAGCATCCCACATAGAGGGAGAGAAAAGGGAAGGCGGGAGAGGGAGAAAACAAAACAATAAGCTCAAGATAAAATTACATTTGTACAAAAATAGATCCTTTTTTAGGTGTCCTTTTAAAATCATTTTCCCAACACATTTCAAATGGACTTGTGATGCTGAAACAGTGATTGTGCAGGGCTTGATGCTTCTGATTTGTTTTTGTATTTTTGAAGGCTACATATAATTTTTGAAGGCTACATATAATTTTGAGATAATGACATTTTTGTTTAAATCCACCAGGCTCTTGTGTTTTGAATAATTATTAAATTAATTTGTTAATTACATAGTTTACATGACAGAAGTATTTAGGAGCTGGTGCATGGTCAGGTGGCCTCGCCTTCAGACTCCATCTTGCTGGTAGAACTTTTTTTTTTTTTTCATTTTAATTTTTTTCTTGAAAAACAAATCTAGGCCAAATAATTCAATTCTCACAACAGATTCTGAAAACTTAGATCAGTTCTTATAAATATTTCCACAGTGCAATCAGGCCTGGTTCAAATTTTGATTGAAAGTACTTTTGTGTCTCCCTCTGCTAAAAGTGATGGGAAACACGGAAGGAAACCAATTCATTTATATATATATATATATTTATAAATATACACACATATACATATAGACAAAATATAGCTTTATGGTATATATAAAGCATTTCATTATGCATTCATTCTATCTATGTGATAATTTCTAGATTAGCGCAAAGGACACATCTCTGTAAGATTCCTGCAGGATAGTTAACTTTTTTCTTTGTTAGTGATCTTCATTGCATATGGCTTTAAATTACCTGTGGTCTTGAAACTCAACAGTAAACCTGATAAATCTAGAAAAAGGAGCAATGACAAAACAAAAGTAAGAATACTGAACAAAAATGACAGTGGAGATGATCAGAAAAGGGAAAAAAAAAAACACATTAGATGCTGTCGTTTTTAAGAGAGCACCACTGCACAAAATCAGATCTGAGGCTGACACTAACAAAAGTCAAACATGTATTCTTCTATGAGAAGCCAAACTGCTGATAACGGTGAGTGTGTGTGTGTGTTTTATGTCTTTTGGTCAGAAATGTGAAATATCTAATAGATCTGACTGTTGAGACATGAGGATGGTCTCTTTGAGGCAAGGCTTACGACAACCGAACCAACCTTAGACAAATCCATTGGATGTATCTATAGTACAGATCCTTGACTCAATTCAATAGGCTATCTACATGGCAAGAAGTTTTTTCTCCAGTATTCTGCACTTGTTTAACAAGTTTACAGCCAATCAAATCTTCCTCACTGCCATTTACTGACTAACAAAAATGACAATACTTCCTGAATTATTGTCTATTGCTGGTAAGTGAACAGTTTTGTCCAAAAGTGCAATTTGTTCTCTCCAATTACATACTTGTACAAAATTCAAGTTCAATTGTTTTAACTCAAGCACCGTACTGCTGCATATCCTCCACTAGAGGGTACTCAAAGGTCTGCCTATAATGCATTATATTTTTCCTATTTCATGCTGGTCACCACTCTCTAAAGATGCTTTTAATCTTTTCTGTAGCTGGATAACGTAATAAATGAGGACAGGCCGGCCCTAGATCCAAAGACCCGTGTTCCAAAGTCACTGAGTGGGGGGCCGAGGCACATGGAAAATCCAGCACATTCGGTAGCCTTCTTGAGACCAGGTTTCTTTCAGCCATCCCATTTGCAAGATGAGGGGAAAAAACAGAAAACAAAGATAGCGCCCTCACTATGGACAATCTTTGGGAAATGCAAGATGCATAGTTGTACAGCAGCAGAACAGAGAAAAAGATAAAACAACATAAAAAAACAATGTGAAACAAAACGCAGAGTATGGGCATGATGATCAAAATGATCCTTGTATGGAGATATCGCACAACATAGGAAAAAAAAAAACAATCTCTTTTCAACAACAACACTGCTTTTGTCTGGAGAAGTGCACCCTGGGTAATGAACGTGTACTAATCGTGAACCAGCGGCCTAAACACCAACGAGCCCCAATCATCTGGCCCTCTGATGGCTCTCGAAAGTCGAGCTGGCCACTCTGCAACACGAGGCTAAGTGCTTAAGAAACAGGAGAGGATCACTCGGTGGAGGCCATGAGGGTGACTAAGCAAAGAAGCCAAAACACGACTCTTGGCGACTTAACCCACTTAAGTTAGGTTCTACTGCCCTACTGCCTCATGGTAACTAAAAACGTAGCCTCACCCATCCATCCTCCACCCATCACTGGAACAACTGACCACTGAACCGGAGGTGCAAGGATGAGTCAGAGGACAGTGAAAAAGAGGACGCCAGTGATGCAAGGCTCATAAATCAGTTGGAGGAAGGGAAATGGAGGTAAAGAAAGTGCACATTGGTAGGTGACAAATGCAAAAAAAAAACAAATGCAAAAATAAAAAGAAAATTGAATACTGAGTATGATGGTGGTGATGGGACTACACAGGTAAATAGGATTCATCTAAAGCTAGACTTGCACTGCCTCCACAGACTGCCTTGATTGTTGGATTGAGGTGAATGTACCTTAAACCACTGAAGGTGGCGCAAATGTTTGTGTGTGTGTGGGTGTGTGGGCAAGACACCGGGCGGATCAAACATTGGGCAACATGATGTGACAGGACCCTTGCTCACAGTAAGTAAACACCGAATACTCATGAAGACATTTCATATCTTGCAGTGACTTCAGGCACATTCCTTTTCCCGTCTTCCAGATACCCCCCAAAACACATCCAACCAGCCTGAGAAGCTATGAGGATCATCTTACTCTTACAATAGTATCTTTCCATCACCCATTTCCTGGTCACAAGAAATTTCATTTTCATGAAGGGTTTTTCAGCTTTACTCAATAGTAGAGACTCCAAAAGCTGGTCTCACAGTCCTATGCATACTCAACAGTTGAGGTGGCACATTCTATAAATACTAGGATCAGTTGAGATGGGACGTTCTCCTGATTGAGGCTGGAGTATGGACTTGAAGAGAGGCTGTTCCCTGATCAGACCTCCTGCTCGGGGTCTGCATCAGCACCCATCTGGGCTGAAACTCCCGACAAGATGTGTGTATGTGTATGCATGTGTGTGTGTGTGGAGAAATTCACAGTGTCACCCAGTGGTAGGCAGTCTTATCCATTGAGCGCTGGTGTGTGTGTGTGCGAGTGTGTGTGTGTTTGTTTGCTACTCTGCACTAAACATAATCAGGAGAACTGCAGTCAGTTGTCTTCTGACCTGAATCTTGACAGCCGTGATTAGATGGCTGCTTCGGCATTTCTCCTTGAAGAAAGGCGTGCAAATGTACACTCAGGAGTTCAGTGGACACAGCTGACCTGCATCCCCTCCCCTCCTCCCCCCACTGTGGTTTTCAGTCAGGTGAACCTGCCAACACTGAGCAACTCAACATCAAAAAGTCTTTCTGGAGATTCCACATCAAAAACCAGACCATTAAACAATAACAATATTAAGACACACAATCTGTTTTCTTCCCTGTCCTTGTTCGGTTCTCGTCATTTCAAAGAAGGAACACCATAACTGCACTGTGACCACAATATGTGGCCATGAATGACAAAATGTGACCTTGAGAGAGACAGGTAATAGTGCAGGTTCCTGAAAACCACATAGGAATAAACAGGAGCTCTGAGAGGATATTTGCATCGATGCAGGTTTAGCATGTAGGATATCTTCAGGGTCTTAGAGGTTTTTGTTTTTGCCGTAGCAAAGAGTCTCTCTCGCCTCCCCTCCAAGCTGCTGTCAAGCAATCTTAAAATACGTATTGTTCCTCAACGCAAAATCAAACACGCACAGGTTATGTTTCCTATTACCCAACTTCCAGGTTATGACATCACTGACATCTCGCGGCATCCTTGCTTCCAGGGGAAAAAATCTTTTTTTTCTCTCTCTCAAAAAAACAAACAAATAAACAAAAAAAACACATGCATGTCTTTTTGTCTCTCATCTGTAAAGTACATGGTTGTCTCGCTCTGTTGATCCTTAAAATGTTCGTTTGAGTTATATAGACATTTTCATTTATATATATCGCATTTTGTACAAGGTATAAAACAGACCCTTTGATGTGATGAAACTCATGAAACTCATTTTTTGAAACATAGAACAGAGAGAGGGAAAGTCTTGTCTGACATACACCCCCCCCCCCTCCACTTTCCTTCTGAAGCGCTCTCTCTGTGTCCAGCGACAGTGTGTGGTCAGTCTTTCTCTCTCAGGTGGGGCGGAGCCGGGACGAGGCGGGGGTGGGGGTGAGGGTGGAGGGATTTTGTGGGTAAGAGGTTGTGAGAGTGACGAGGTCAAAGGTCATTATGTCATTTGGTGCGGCGCCTCCAGCATCTCCATGAGGAAGGTGTCGATGGGCGTGTCGCCGATGAGCTTGAAGAAGAACAGGTGCTCCAGACACTTGAGGCCGATGGAGCGCAGGGCTGGCAGACGCAGGAGCAACTTAGCAAACCTGAAGCACACACACACACACACACACACACACACACACACACACACACATACAGACAGAGAGAGAGGTGTAAGGACAAAATATGACACATACATAAACACATAAACCTACACAGACATACAGATACAAATTAAGAAACACAAATCCATGATAAAACAGAAATACGTGGTCAAAGAGAGTTGGATTTCAGTAACGACAGCAAGATTAACTTTCCTTCCTTAGTGAATTAGCATCAGAAGTGCCCATGTAAGAGGGGCGGGGGTAATTAATTATGTTTGTTCAGATGTTTGGGTCCCAATTAGCACCATGCAGTCAATGCTTCCAATTTAAAAAGTTGAGAGGGAATTAAATTCGAGAGAAGCCCTTGAAATGCAAACAAGCCCCGATATCCTGCTAATTCGACATTTCAGCTGCCTCACCACACAGTGAGTTTGTAAAGTTAATGTAAAGAAAGTTAGTAAAGAATGGGCTTATGCTCTCTTGCGGCAATAAGTGAATTGAGCAGTTTGTAATGAGAACGCTTTGGGAGATGATTTTTTGCAATGAGAGATGATTCTAATTTGGTTTGCATTCCCTCCCGAATCTTTTGACAACTACACAAAAGCAAGACACGAGGCTGTTTTCTGGTTCACTGAAGCTTTGATGTCTTTGATGTCAAAATATCACTTGCTTCCCATCCCACATTTAAAACCAAATGCCTTCATGATTGTTCCCTAATGTACACTCTAATATACATTATTGCAGATAAGACCCTGACATCACAGATAAGAAACACACAGCTCCATCCTGTAGTTACAAGCTACCACCACCAGGAGGCAGCAATGTGAGCTGAAGAGAAAAAAGCAGGAGTAGCACAGCCTACCGCCCAGGCTGCTCGGGGTACTTCTGCTTGCAGTAGGCCTCCAGGGAGGCGTAGACCTTCTCCCGGAGAGCCTCCACCTCACTAGGGTTCGACAGTCCTTTGGAGTCTGCGAGGATAAGGATAAGGAGAAATAAACAGCAGTTAGTTTCAGGATGCCAGTGAGTCAGGCCAGAGATAGTCCTATCAGCTGACTCCCTGACAGCATAAATCCCAGATCCATGAGGCAAGTATCTCAGATACACTGAGAAAAAGCAGAGTGTGTGTGTGTGTATACTCTGGGCACTGGGAAATTTCCTTGTGGTGATGATGATGATGATTACTTCCTTGTAGCCAATTTGCATGTGTCTAAATAAAAGTTTATTCGAGGATGCAATAATATTATATTAATATAATATTAATATGCGAGAGAGCCAATCAGTGCTGCAGATGTGATTTGAGCTTTCCAAAGGGTGTCTGTGGTAGTTTAAAGTTTGTCAGAATGACATTGTGTGTGAAGCAGAGCTTATAAATAAGTAGCAGGTGAATTATTGAGGTAGAGAGATGTCTCATATTTTAAGATGACTATATTCATCTGTTTCTATCATCAAAGAACACTATATTAGTCAGAGTACTTCTGTGCCATTGTGTGTTCTCTCTCTCTCTCTCTGTGTGTGTGTGTCTCTCTCTTCTTCTGTATGTGTGAGTGAAAGCCTGGCAACATAAAACAGTTCTGGACAGCCTAGTGAAACCCTCAGGCAATGACCTGCATTTGGGAGATCACAGAGCATAAACTAAATGAGCCCAAATGGAATGCACCAAAAAACCCTCACCGAGTCACCTAGGCTTCCTCTTACACTGTGTAAACACAGGCCGTTACCAAGGAGATCATCATCCTACCATCCCAAGAAGCTGCTGTGGCACAGCTAACTCTGCTAACAGCTAACACAACTCCGCTTCTGCTACTGACTGACACTTGCCATTCACAGCCATAGACCCATGGAACCATGGCCAGTGCATATGAGGATGAAGTGATTATACACACATGCCAGCATCGCATACACATCGCAGCATACACATCGCAAGTCAGACAAGCTATTTTCAGGTGAGTTTGGAAAAGGAAGTAAGTCAGACAAACTGTGTCTATGCTTAGAGGTGACATATTGTGAGCATTTGTCTTAGTTAACATCTGAAAAAGTGGACAAGGGTGCTTGTAGATTTAAATACATTAGATATCTAAGAACAACTTAAGCTAATGGATGTACTTTGGATATGGTTTCGTTCTATCTCTCCCTCTGTGTGTGTGTGTGTGTGTGTGTGTGTGTGTGTGTCTATGTGTGTGTGTGTGTGTGTGTGTGTGTGTGTGTGTGTGTGTGTGTGTGTGTGTGTGTCTGTGTGTGCTGTTAAGACATCTCTTTATTGCTCCTCCACCTCAATCAGCCCCACTGGTGCAATTCTGTGAGGGCTCTTAATTAGGAAAATGGATGCTAATTGTGTCTGTGTGTGCATGAGAAAGAAAGAGTGAGTGTGAGTGTGTGTGTGTGTGTTTCAGGAGAACAAATCCCTTTGGTGTTGTTTGTGGGACCCTTGCTCATTAAGCATCAAAGTCATTTCCAATGCCAGTGAGAGGAATACAAGCACGCTAACAACATTAACAACTGCCCACTGCCCATAGAGCTACAGTGCACCCCCCTCCACACACACACACAAACACACACACACACACACACACACACAGATTATTGTGATGATCTCTTTTAACTATCCTAAGCTAAGCTACTCACTCTTTGTTCACCACATATCTCTACACAAATACTGTCTCTACACTCCAGGACTATTTAATGTGTGTGTGTGTGTGTGTGTGTGTGTGTGTGTATGTGTGTGTGAGAGAGAGAGAGAGAGAGAGAGAGAGAGAGAGAGAGAGAGAGAGAGAGAGTGTGTGTGTGTGTGTGTGTGTGAATTTTTATTACCTGGGTTGAAGAGGACGATGGCCCGTAGGCATCCAAGCTCAGTCTTGTCCATCTGCATGTCCCGCATCTTGGAGACCAACTCTGTCAGCACCCTGTGGTATTGGAGGGGGGGGGGGGGGGGTGAAAGGAAAAAAAGATTGAGAAACAAAGACAGAAACGTCAGATTCCATTACACCGAAAATCCTGTGATGTCTTCCTACAAGCTCAATCCAAACCACACATCACAGCTCCTAACCCGCCAACTCAAGCCAGAACAACTCTGTGACCTGACACAGTCTTCAACTTAACGGTGTCCTCTTAAGCAAAAAAAAAAAAAAAAAAATGCCACCAAACCTAAAAGTGACTCTAGGCCCTGGACTCAATGAGTTTCCCCCGTGAGGGTGTCACCACAGCACCACTTACTGCCTGAGTTACAGCACCATTACACTTGAACATTCCTGAGTCCTGTATATAGGATGTGGCTCTCTGCCCATCTTTGCATTAGCTTGCGCTATCTTTTCAAATCTGCCTTGATTTAGGTTGACACAATTTTACTTTACAAACAGAACAGTGTCCGGGGTGGTCCGTTGGGTGGAGGGAAGGCTTGTAAAAAAAAAAAAACCCACACACACACAAAACGACAGTGGTGCAGAGTAACGTGGAGATCATTGAAATTACATTGTTACTTCTTGGAAGGAAAAGAACATCCCTGTTGACATCCATTAAGAATGGAGGGAGAAGAAAAAAAGAGGCTGATTGTGCCTCTTAACTGACTCTTAATGGAATCTGCTCTTTTGGACAATGGAGTGTGTGTGTCTGTGTGTCTGTGTGCGTGTGTGCGTGTGTGCGTGTGCGTGTGTGTGTGTGCATGTACATGTGTGTGTGTGTGTGAGTGTGTGTGTGCATGTATGGGTACGTGTGTGTGTGTTTGTGTGTGTGTGTGTGTGTGTGTATGTGTGTGTGTGTGTGTGTGTGTGCACATGTATGGGTACGTACGTACATGTGCGATGTGCGTGTGTGTGTGTGTGTGTGTGTGATCACTCTTGTTACGGTGGCCTCGCACAGAGCAGCACATAAAAGCCGTGTAATCAGGCCTCTGCATCTCTTCTCATCTTTACTATCCCCACTGCTCCGTCTCCTTTTACTCTCCTCTCCTCCCTCCCTTCCTCCTCTCCTCCCCTCCCCTCCCCCACTCCTTTCTTCTCTTCTGTTTTCAAAGCAATGCAATAGCCACCATGGTACCAAGGAACTGCTCTCTCCCTCACCAACCTACTATGCATACCATTCAGGGGAGAAAAGGAGGAGCGCTGAAATAAAGAACACGGGCAGAAAAAGAGAGTGAAAGAGAGGGGAGGAAAGAAGAGAAATTAGAGAGGGGTGCAGTACAAGAGAGGAGGAGTAAAGAAGAGAAGACAAATCAGGAGGAGGACAGGAGGAGAAAAGAGAAGCATAAACACGAGCTACAAGATAGAAAGAGTTCTTTAATTCAGTAAAACCTCACACTAGCCAGTTCTTCACTGACTGACCCCACTGGTCCACCCCACATTGTTTCACTTGACTGTGCGGCTGACTGTACTCTGGATGTGCTTTGCAAGATGACCAAAAAATGGATAGCTCCATTGTAGCTAGAAAGGATCCTGCTATTGATTCAGCTTGGCACAAAAGTGCTGTTCTTTGTTTACTCCACTGTAGCATGCCATAGGCTCACGCATAGCTAACTGGACCACCGGGATTAGAAGAGCATAAACCGTCAGAACATCACAAATTATCGCATTCGACACATAACTGTGAGACTTAAAGCAACACCAAACAACTTTCCCTCTGTCGCACGCACGCTATTTGTTTATCCAGCACCGGCTTTGCAAATAACGATGTCCACAGACAAGGTAGAATATGATGCACGATTTATGAAAGTACGATGTATTGCGACATCAGATGCAAGTCAAATTTGTAGTTTCTTATGTCTCATTCCATTGAACTACAGATCCGATACCCGATCTGGCAAACTTACATAGTGCGGTTATAGCCGATAGAGGGCCGCAAAGCGAATGCAGAAGTGCTATTCACCCTGTTACAAGTTGATGATGAACCACTGAAACGATTTTGGAAACATTATTTTAAGGTACAAAAAACTCTTTGGTGTTGCTTTAATGTGTTGACCGCGAGAGAAATGGGGAGCGACAACCCCCTTGACCCCACAATATGACATCATATAAAGCTTAGGCTGATTGATGAGAGGGCTATGTCATTTTTTCCAGGTCTTCCACCTTAAAGCTTGGGCAGGTCACTGCAGAGGACTTGCCAGGCCGTGATGTCATCAGAGATGACACATAAATGGATTTCCTTTGAGCGTTGGCTGTCCCAGCGGCCCTTTGTGGTCGTCTGACCGGTCACCTCACCTTCATGTGCATATTTCATGGCTATATTGGAGGTAATCAATAACACTCATGCAGCTCTTCGCCTTGGTCTGTCTTCTCCTCACTCTCTTTCTATCTTTCTCTCTCTGTCAACGCTCCCTATATATCTCTCTCTTTCCTACCCTTTGCTCTGTCCATTCTGTAACCTCCCTTGAGGCAGAAATGTCAAGGTGCTCCGTTCAGTTCTGTCATGAACATTCAGATGACCAGACATTTCCCCCCACAGAGCAAATTCGGACACGCGACTTGCATCATCAAAAATGAGAGAGGGATGAAAAAAGAGGGGGAAATTGTGAAGCTACCACTCCTCTCTGCAGCACCATTTCTCAGACAGTAATCTAACGTGATTAAGCACACACACTCAGTCAGCAGCAGCACCTAGCGCTACATACTCTCAAAGTGAGCAACTTTTTGAAAGTCACTCGATGGACTGCAATACCGTTATGTAACACCTTTACCCCCTAACTTACAATATGTTACTCCATCTTAACTTGTGTCACTTTGATCCCTCACAGCTGTTGACCTCTTTCTGAAAGCACTTCAGGTGTGTGGAATGTCCAGGGGTGTGTGGGTTGAAAGGTCAGAGGTGAGAGGTGACAGACCTGTCAAAGATGGCGCCCACCCCGGCGCTGTGGGCGCTGTTGCGGTGCACATGGAGACCCGTGGCCAGCAGGATGCCGTCCTTCACCGCGATGGAGCGGTGCGAGAAGGAGGCAATAAGGAGCTCATTCCAGCCTGCCAAGTACACACACACACACACACACACACACACACACACCAAAAAACATGTGTAAGTCAAGCATCAAGTAAATTCACACATACATAACCTCCTGGCAACACAAACACAAGCTACAGATATACATATTTTACATACATGAACAGTATGTTTGTACATAAAGCACAGACAAACTACCTATAATCCATTAGCATACAAGCACAAACTGAATTCATAGGCCTACTTACATCCACACCCACAAGAACTCATACGTCAATATATCCACTCTAAAAGACAGCCCTAAGCTAGGCGTTTAGCACAGGTAATTTTGAAGGTATTTGGCAGCAGTGCAGGGTTTGATGCTATCTCCAGCAGTATCCAGTATAGCTGGAGTGTCCAAGCTCAGCTCTGATCTGGGTCAGTGCCCAATAGGAAACACACTCTTTATCGCGCCGCTCTCTCTCTTTCTGATAAGCTCTGCCGTGAAGCTGGGAGCATTCCCCAAACAGGGGTAGGAGGGCAAATTGATCCCTCATGTTGCCCGAACGGGGCACAGGTGAACCGAATGCACCAGTAGTGGAGATTTTAGTGAAGTGTATTGCACAGCAGCAAGAGAACAAATTCACACACTTCCAGGCAGAGGGCATGAGTGTTTTGACATTTTTTGTCAGTTGACTACATGCCTTGTTTGGATGCTCATCAAGAACAACATTTGAAAATCCATACTTGTTAATATTACTCCAGACAGAGTTTAGTTCTTTTTGTTACTTGTAATAAAGCACAATTCATAGATTGCTAAACCTCAGTGGATATTGGAAGTGCTTTATTTTTTTGTAGTTAGTATGAGTGACAAGGCTCCTTTAACTGATCTGCCTAGCAACTAACCTACCCCCCCCCCCCCCCCCGCCCCCACCCCACAACTGTCCTCCTCTCCTTCAACACCTCCATCCCCCCACCCCACACCCCTGCACTCCCAAGAGGACTGCTGGGTAGGAGAGGCTGAGGCACCCGCTTTCATCTGTGAGACAGCACAACTCCACAGGTTATTTATAGAAAGCTCCGGAGCCTTGGAGGAGTCCTTCTCCTTCTCTCATTCCCTCTCTCATTCCCTCTTTCAATTTCCCTCTCTCATTCTCTCTCTCTCTTTCCATCTCCAACAAAATGCTTTCAGCGGAACCTTTTCACTCTCCTCCATTAGCAGGTACCTGTTTACCAGTGGAGCAAATGGACTCCTGTGACGCAGGTTGTGTTTGCTAAGAGTCCTGGTGTATTATTGCACTACATGGAAACAACCACAGAGATTTAACAACTATGTTTATCCAGATTCCAATTTTCAGAACTGTGGACTATTTAAAGAAGCTTCCTCTTACTACCAAACAGTCCATGAGGGTGATGAAGACTTTAATGGCTTTTTTAACATTTTATTTGTTTTATATATTTTTTGGGGCTTTTATGCCTTTAATGCGACAGGACAGTGGAGAGTGACAGGAAGTGAGTGGGAGAGAGAGTCAGGGTGGGATCCGGAAAGGACCACGGGGCGGGAATCGAACCCGGGTCGCCGGCGTATGGTGCAGGTGCCTCAGCCAGTTGTGCCACAGCTGGGGCCTTTAATGGCTTTAAAAAAAAAAACCCTCTCTAATAAAGACGAACATGTCACACAAACATGTCCACACACTATACAACAGACGATTCAATACCCAGAGAAACAAACATACAGACACAATACAAAACACACACACACAAATACACACACACACACACACACACACGTACACACACACACACACACACACACACATACACACACACACACACACACACAGACAATCATAATCACAAACTCAAAACACAGTCATAATCACAAACAAAAACAAAAACACAAACACAAACACAAACATACAGTGACTGACAAGCACTGACAGACAGGCCGACAGATGGAAGGGACAAGCACCCACCTGCTCTCAGCAGGATGACCTGGTCGTCGAGCGGCAGCTCGGAGAAGTGGGGGATCCTTTTGGCCCACTCCACCAGGGTGAACAGCTGCTTGTCTGCCGCCTGGCAGATGTTGGTGACGGGGTCGTTGGGCTGGCCGAGGGGAGAGGACAGACTGTCAGTCGGGCGAGTACAAAGTGGAGACTTCAAAGGCCAGTCAAGTGTTAAAACATCACAGTGATCATTACGAACATCAGTACAATCTTCATGAGAACCATTTGCATAACTAAATCATCCAAACACATAGTGGGGAGCTGAGTGGCATATTATTCAGATATTTCGATTTCTAGTGCCACACTAAATGTATTGTATGATTCCTCATGATTTTCCACTTTTCTTTTCCCTCTATATCAGAAGTGAACTATGTTCTGACACACTCACACACACACACACACACACACACACACGTGCACACACACACACACACACACGTGCACACACACACACATACACACACACCCATGTCAGAGTGCAGGCGCAGCTGGAGCTGGGTACTGAGGCGGAACGTTGACGTAAGGAAAGACAGAGCACTCCAACACTCCAGTACTTCCTCACCCCTGACTGAGTGTGTGACAGCTCTGTGAATCTCCTCTGTGACTGTATCTGTCAGGTGTGTGCATACATGCGTGTGTGTGTGTGTGTGTGTGTGTGTGTGTGTGTCTCTCTCTCTCGGTCTCTGTGTGTCTCTCTCTGTGTGTGTGGGTGTGTGTGTCTGTGTACGTGCGCAAGAGTCTCCTCTGTGAGTGTCTGTCAGGTGCTTCTGTGTTCCACAAACACATCTTTCTTTTCCTATTGTGATTAACTATTTTGACTGGATCCTGTGGTGCATTTTTGAATGTGTGTGTGTGGTTGTGTGTGTGCAGGGGCGGATTAAGGTGGTCATGGGCCCCTAGGCTACACTTTCTGTGGGGCCCCCCTCCAAGGCAACATAAAATTGAACCACCAGGTAGGCCTACACATACATCATCACTGCAACGTTGGTACAGCAACAGCTGAACACCAAACAGGCCTACTCACACCAGCAGCGTCCTTACAGAGCAGCAATTGAACCACCAACTCGCACATAAGACAACGTCCTTACAGCAATAACTGACTTACTGTACTCACATCAGGCAGCATCCTTAAAATGCAGCAAAATACTCACAGATAAGACATTCTTGCTGACAACTTCCTGACAACACAACAACCAACACAAAACAAAAACCATAGCCTACTATTTGCTACACCAGCACAGTTAATTGACGACAAATGCAATAGCCTAATGCCAGTTATGAACTAGCCAATATATTCCTACCAGCGTGGCTGCTAGCGTGGCAAAGTCGCGGTGCTCTTCCGAGCTGAATGTGGTGCATGAACATTGTCGCTGTCATTGGCATATGGCTAGTGTTCTCAGAATTTTAACGTTCTCACCATCAACCGTGACACTACGTTTACATGGACATTAATGTTCCGACTATTGACTTTGTTCAGAATAAGACGATATTGCGATTATGTGGCATTGTTAGCATCCCTCGCATGACAGTTCTCTATGTTTTTCTCATGTGGTTTAGGCTACTCAAAAAGGACAGCAGCCTTTTTTTTGCAGGATATGTTTGTCTCGCTGTTCTTTAGATCTTACACTAGAGCCTTTCGCTTTTGAGCCCCGCTCTCATATCTTCTTTCTGACATTTTCTAAAGGTGTTTAACAGAACTGTAGCCTAGGCCTACTGTATGAATGACTCATATTTTTAAAAGCTAATTTGACCGTGAACTCCGCATATTTACCCAATCAGCGCCTTGCTACTTTAAATATTCATTTTGGGCCAATGAAGTTTAAGTTTTATTCTCTTATGTAAATTTGAATGAATTTTTTTTTTTTATGGACAATGGAGGGGCCCCCTGGCAGGCTGGAACGTGTGGGGCCCCTAGGCTGCAGTCATATCTAGCCTATGCATTGATCCGCGCCTGTGTGTGTGTGTGTGTGTGTACAAGTGATTTCAGTTGGCCTTGCACAGATTTTAGTTGACCTTGTGTTCTGTAGAACTCTCTCTCTCACACACACACACACACTTGAACTCCAATTGAGTAATTGCCCCCACCCAGGCAGCACAGGAGAGAGGAGAGGCAAAACAAACAACCCCTCCATCACAGGGTGAAACAGGAAGTGCCTACAGCAAGGCAGTGAGCGTGAGCAATGATCTTACAGTGCCAACTCTTCCTACTGGAAGCCCAGAGGGACACAAGAGGCCTTTGACATGAGTTCCAGCCCCACCACCTCAGAGACCCCCTCACCTTCAACACATGCTTTCATATGAGATGGTGGAGACATATTTTTTCCACTGAACTTCCAGTAGCGGTAGACACAATAGCCCAAGTTGGCCAGAGTCTGCTATTGTTTGAGAGAGCACACATACACACTGACTCAGGAGAGGGTAATTTGTCATTCAGGCAAGCCAATGACTGACATACAAATATTAAATAAACTTGCACTGTTTGCAGTGCTGTGGTGTGCGGTTGCAATGCTGTGGTGCAAAGAACTCGCAATGGTGCAGAGCACTCAACAGCAGTTTGAGGGACAAAGAGTAAAAGTTGAACTTAGATTTGACTTGGAACAATGACAATTCATCCAAATGTTAGCGTAAATGCTATCGTCAGTCAACCACATGAAGTAGACATGACGCAGAAGGAACGAACAGGCAGAGAGGGTGGCAGGAAGAATGAGGGAGAGAGACAGTGACAGAGGTATAGAAAGAAAATGACGAGAGACAGAGAGAGAGAGTGGGAGAGAGACAGGGAGAAAGAGAGAGAGAGAGAGAGAGTCTGTGTTCAGATCTTGTGCTCTCACGCTGTGTGTCAAGCTCCGAACATCATTTTTTGTTAGCAAACCATACGAAACCAATCTGTTTGTCTCCCTCTTTCATGCTCCCTCAAAAGGCCCCATTTAAGCCTTTGGTGGGAGTCCATCTAAGACAGTGAGCCAGAGGTGATGGAGGAGAGAGAAGGAGAGGAGGGGGGATGGGGGCGCTGGAATGGGAAGCCTGTGGTTCAGCCTTTTCCTGCCCAAGCCGCTCATCACTATTCAGGACTATGCGGAGATCATCAAAGAGATGGGGAGAGAGAGAGAGAGAAAGAGAGAGAGAGAGAAAGAGAGGAAGGGAGAGAGAAAGAGAGAGAGAGAGAGAGAGAGGAAGGGAGAGGGAAAGAGAGAGAGAGAGATGAAGGGAGAGGGAAAGAGAGAGAGAGAGAGAGGAGAGGAAGGGAAAGAGAAAAAGAAAGAGAGAGAGAGAGAGAGAGAGAGAGAGAGGAAGGGAGAGGGAAAGAGAGAGAGAGAGAGAGAGAGAGAGAGGAAGGGAGAGGGAAAGAGAGAGAGAGAGAGAGGAAGGGAGAGGGAAAGAGAGAGAGGCAAATGAGGGGAATGAGAAACGAATGGTGATGATGCGCGCTGCCGCAATGAGCTGAGAAGAGGAGAAGAGAAAAAAGGGGCGAATAGGAGGAAGATGTAACGTTTTTTTCTTTTTCAAAAGATGAAAGAAAGTCAACGACCACAGAGAGAGGAGAGGGAGAGAATGAGAAAGAGGGAGAGAGATCAGAGAGGAAAGAAAGTGAGCGGGAAGGAGAGAGAGAGAGAGAGAAGAGAGGAGAGAAAGAGAGAGAGACACTCCATGAATAACTGGATGGGAGTTAAAAGAAAGAGTAAGTATATATACATATATGGAGCCGGGCACTTCTCTGCCCACTCCGGGACACTTGACGAGCCATGCCTGCCTCTAACCTGACTGCACAGCCCAGGTAGACTCACCAGCGCTCTCACACCTGCTCACTGAAAGCATTTCCAGGTTCTGTGTCTCGTTCAAGGACACTTCTAAAACAGACCGGAGGAAGAAGTGGGGGACAAGAGGTCCTTCCAGTTTCCTGTTTAGGAGGAGCCCAGGGGTTGAGGTACGATACAAGTGAACATCTAGTTTCTCTGTTTAGAGATTAGTCACATTAGTCACAGTCACAAGTATCTCAGATTGGATGAGAGACGTGTCCATCAAAGAGAATCTCACGTCACAGAGAAAGGGTGGAAGGGCAGCATGTGTGTGGTTCTGTCACAGATCTGGGAACAGTCTACGATGGGGAGTGAGAGATGAGAGAGCTGGGACGTGGTGCGCTGGGACCGGCTCACTTCCGATAAAGAAAGAGATCAGAGGATACGGGGGAACGTGGCGAAACGGAACGCGCCGGCGACAGGGGGATTTGTTTTCCGTGCGCGAACGAGCCCGCTCCGTCCTCGAGCTTTTGAAGCTCTCCTCCGCCTGTGAGCCCACACCAAAATAACTCCAACTCCAACCGAACACGGAGGCTTTCTTTTTTTTCCATTTTCTTTTCTCCAAACTTTACTTTCACTCCCTCCCTCCCTCCCTCCCTCCCCAAAAAAACACCCTCCACACTTTCCACACCTCCCCTCCCACCCAGCAGACACAAGGGTGGTGAAAATCCTGGATGATCCAGATGATATAAAAAGAAAAGTCTGCCAAGACCGACTCCTTCCCCCACGAGACGGGGGCAAATCTCATCTCGCTCCTCTCGACTTCACAGGGGCCTAAGCGCCCCCGTTTCAAAGCCGACGGGCGCAGACGCGGGGGAGGATCAAAACACGTGCGCCTGCAATACCAAGCAGCTAGCCATGCCAGGCAGGCGGGCAGGCGGGCAGGCCCACAACCGCTACTTTTCCACATCTGACGGAGGCAGTTTGTTATTTTCTACCCCACCTTTCCTTTTTCCCTCTTCACTCTTTCTTTCTCAGGGAAAAGGCGAGAGAAACGCGTCTACGCATCTGCACACCTTATGAATATTTCCACACCTAATCTGGATAGATGGTGGTGTGTGTATGTGTGTGTGTGTGTGTGTGTGTGTGTGTGTTGTATGCGAATCAGGAAGCAGAAAGGGACCAGTGGCCATGTTTTCCCTTTTCTTTAACCACACAAACAAACAGACACATCATTAATTCACAAAGACGGCAAAACACAGGGAAAACTGAGGGGGGCCTGCGCTAGAGTAGATCGTGAGAGTAAGACGCAGGCCCCTTCCAAAAAAAAAAAAAAAAACATCCCACTTCCCCTCTCTCTCAAGAATACAACTCCCAGAGTTCTTGTCAAACATGCCGGCGCTCATGAATGATGCATGGGACTGGTTAGCGATTGTTCCAGAGCCTGACCTGCTTTTCTCTCCACTCAGCCTCCAACTACAGAGGCTAGCATCAGACGCTAACGGTCTGTCAGCCAGCCAGCCGTCACACACAGTCATCCGCTTGTGCTTACAGTAGCACAACCGCAATGTCAGTTCCAGAGGAGAAACTAAACATAGCACTCATCTTTAGTTTGGGAGAGAGAGAGCGAAAGAGAGAGAGATAGAGAGAGAGATTTTAAATGTTAATGCTTTGGTAACATTGTACAATGCACAGTCATGCCAATAAAGCTCGTTGAATTGAAATTGAATTGAATTGAGAGAGAGAGAGAGAGAGAGAGAGAGAGAGAGAGAAAGAGAGAGAGAGAGAGTGGCGAGTGAAGACAAAATTCTGAGTGTGGTGGTACTATAGCTGCTATAGCTGTGTGTGGCCTGAGTGGAGCCTAGCTGAGGACAGAGAGGAGCCTTGGCAGATAAGAAAACTGATTAGCGAGAAAGGGAGAGAAAGTTCTCACACACAGAAACACAGAAAGAGAGAGAGAGAGAGAGAGAGAGAGAGAGAGAGAGAGAGAGAGAGAGAGAAAGAAGCCCCTTTGGGTAAAGAGATGTTGGGATTTTTGGGTGATGGGGTATCGGGGTATAGGCATGTGAAATGCTTTCGAGGGGATTGTGGGTGGGGTGGATTGGGGTTGTTGGTTGTTGGCTGCGTTGAATGAGGCTTTTCATCTCTGCACGGCACAACGGCTGTTTTTGTTTTTGCCGGATCCCGGTGGTCGTCGTGGCTCTCGCGGAAACACTGCACCCGCGTGCGCTGCTGTCCCATGAAATTTTGATCACTCGCCGAGAGCAGCCCGGCGACGGCTGAATTTTTCATGTTAACTGACCCCCCCCCCCCCCCCCCCCCCCCCCCCCCACACACACACACACACACCACCTCCCCCCCCCCCCAAAAAAAAATCTCAAAAACCACACGGTTGTAGCGTGCCGACGACAAAGAAGCTACAGTGTTTTGGTTCTCATCGCAAGTCAAAGACAGAGATTGGAACCCTGTTTGGCCCCTTTATTCATCGTTCTTCCTCTCTAAAAAGAACAGAAAAACACAATGACATCCCCTCACCCCACCCCCACAACACACACACACACACGCACACACACACACACACACACACCACACACACACACACACAAATCAGGGTGACTGTAGACTATGGTGGATGAGAGCGGAGACCGTGAGCTGAACTGAGGCCCTTTCCAATTAAAACAGCTTGTACTCAGATTGTTTCTCAGGCAGAATCAGTCTGTTACACAAACAAGGGGAGAGCATGATGGAGCGAGCGAAACAGAGAGAGAGCCGGGAGCCAGACAAACAAGCAGCAACAACAAGGGCCGAGACACGAACTGAGTGAACGCAGACACATGGAGAAAATGAGAGAGTGAGAGAATGAAAGAGAGAGAGAGAGGGAGGGTGAGAGAGGGAGATAAACGAGAGAACACGAGACAGGCAAGGATGAGAAAGCAGGGCCAACGAGCGTGACAAGAGGGTCGAAAAACGAGAGCGTGTCTTTTTCCCCCTCCTCCTCCTCCTTTCCCCTCCTCCTCCTCCTTTGCCCTCCTCCTCCTCCTCCTCCGCCCTGTTCTCTCTGTCAGGAGGGAGGAGGGAGTCCTGTGGTTGTGTGCGCGGCGGCGTGTTACTAACGGCTGTTTAACTCCTGTTCTAGGTCAGCATGAGATAAACACGGCCCATTCAGCCAGGGCCCAGCCGTTTGCTCTCCGTAGTGCACCAACCCCCTGTTACCCCCCCGCCCCCCCACCCCACACCACCTCTCTTGCCCTCCACCCCCCCCCCCCCGCTCCCATATCCACTCTCAACCCCAAGCCCTTCACCAGCCGCCGCTTCGCCAGCCTGCCACCGGCACTCTGATTAATTATCACACGGGGCACTTGTTCCCAAAGCGGCCCTGACCAGGGGGTGGGGGTGGGGGTGGGGGGGGGGGGGGGGGGGGGGGGGGGTGGTGGTTAGACAGGGGGAGAGGGAGAGATGAGAGAGAGTCAATGCTTTTGACAGGCAGCCAAGAGGGCCCCGAACACGCAAGCACACTCACACACACACACACACACACACACACACACACACACACACACAAACTCATTATTCTCACACCACATAGTCACATGCACACACACACACATTCATTCACACTCACTCTCAGACAGAGAGCAAGTGCCCATACCAGCTATCCGTTTTCTCATGATTTTTAATCCTTTAACATCGACCTTTAATCAGGATTTAAGCTTTAATGTCATTAAAGAGTTAGAGAGCAAACGACACAGTGACAGGCCGTATTTGCACAAGAGTACAGCGCACTACCCACCACTTTGACTTAATGACATTTTTAACACCGCACTCATTCACTTGCAGAACCTTATCTCGATTTTTAGTCAGTACAAGGGAACTCAGCTGTGACCACCTGAGGTGCCTTGAGAGGAACTTTGAGGAACCGAGGACTTCTAAGAATGCACAAAACACCCCAAGACCAAAAAGAAAAGCGACGAAAGAACAAAAAGCACCAAAAACTTTTTGGCTGTTTGGCAGTACGTGTGAAAGTTGGTGGGTTCTCCTGAGGTGTCAGATTCTCTGCTAGAGGACGGCTCACATGAATACATTTATGAGGAACCCAGTAGCGTGTGTCTGAACTTGAGTCTGTGAGCGTCGAGGTTTAGAACAGACTGGAAAGTTTGTGCAGGTAGTGGCGTCCTGGAGGGGGGACCTCCTCAAGAGGCCTGCATTATACATGTTGCCTATGTGTGCCTGTTGAACACGTCACTGACCAACACGCCAGCCAAGCTGGGTGGACTGGGGACAGAGGGATGAACAGTGTGTAGGTGTACAGGGCTGGGGTATGACGCCCCTCTCTGTGTCTTTGTCTTATACAAACACACACACACACATACACACACACACTCACGCACACGCACATGCACACGCACGCACACACACACACACTCACTCACTCACTCACTCACTCACTCACTCACTCACTCACTCACTCACACACACACACACACACACACACACACACACAGGCTCTCCAGGCAAAGGATGTCTGTTGATCTCTCTTGATTGTCCTGCTCTCTGATCTCGCAACATACCTCTTGTCAGGGGGAAGAAAACCATGCATCCCTTACTCAAACTGATGGAAGGAGGGACTTACTTATGACACAAGGAGTTTTACTATGCAAACAGATAACCAATTGCTATTATCATAAGCCACTTACACTGTAGCACATGAATGATGCACCTGTTTGGTATTACAGTAACATGAAGTCACATGACCAAGGTCAGACACTCACCGAGTTGGAGGGCATGCCGAGGTTGGTCTCGATGTAGGTCTCGGTCTTGGGCTCGACGGCCAGCTCGGCTTCCAGAATCTTCTCCACGGGCATGTCCTCGTTGGCGCTGCTGGTGGACTCCACCTCGTTCTCCTTGCAGTCCTTGGCCCGCTGACGCTCCTCCTGGACGGCTGCATGTAACAAAACTAGTTCCGGTCACTACTGCTGCTTACAGAGCCGGCTATGCACACACACGGCCACAAGGGGGTGCATTCTGTGAGGCACCACTGCTAACCCCAAAACAGACTTCAGAGGACTGCTGCTTTTCCAAAAATGCTTTGTCTACACTTGTCAAGACAGAAATATTTATTTCTGCTATGAAAGGCATTCCATTTTCCCTCACTTTTCCGCTCTAGTCATAAGTTTGCTCTTGGGGAAGCTTAACTGTAAACAAAAATGCCTCAAACTATTTCCATTGAGACTAGTGTTACTCCCATACAACTGAACTGAATCGAGTTGAATTGAGAGACCCTTCGAAAACTAATCCCACTTAATCCTTGAGACAGGATGAAATATACTTTATGTTTTTTTTGTTTTGTTTTTTGTGGGTGGCGCTCTTGGGAGTTGATCAGTGTACCCGGTCGGTTTAGAGCTCGACCGTTTGAACCTAAGTTGTAGTCTTGGCGGGCTTGGCTGATTCATATTGTTTGTGAATTGTGTGGTGTGTGAAATCTAATGACAAGGGTACAGATTAGGAATGTCTTGATGTGTGAGTGTGTGTGTGTGTGTGTGTGTGTGTGTGTGTGTGTGTGTGTGTGTGTGTGTGTGAGAGAGGGATTTGTTATTGGTATTGTACAGGAGTCCTGGTGGAAAAAGAGGCCCCTGCTGGATGAAAGACGGGAAGTGGTCTATGTGCTGAGTCGACAGCTGACCACACTCAGACCTACGCGCCACTAACCACACCTAAAGCCCAACAGTGTGCTTGTGTGTGTGTGTGAGAGAGAGAGAGAGAGAGAGAGAGAGAGAGAGAGAGAGAGAGAGAGAGAGAGGGAAAGTGTGTATGTGTGTTTGTTTGAACACAGTGGGGAGCTCTGTTTATGCAGCAACTTCCATTTATGTATGTATGGACAGTGTTGTGTACGGATGTGTGTGTGTGTGTGTGTGTGTGTTTTTGTGAGCATGTTTGAATGCATCCCATGTAACTGTGATCTTGAATATGTTACGGCTTGTTTGCTTCTGGTGGATTTTTTCAGAGCTTCTGAGGCCCACAACATCCAAAAACACACACACACACAGACACACACCCATATACACCCACACACACACACCACATAAAAACGTCATCTCCCTTTCTTCTATTGCTATTTCCTCACTGCTGAATCACACCCTCGGTTCCTGTGCCATTCTGAATATCTGTGAATGTGTGTGTGTGTCTGTGTGTGTGTGTGTGTGTGTGTGTGTGTGTGTGTGTGTGTGTGTGTGTGTGTGTGTGTGTGTGAGAGAGAGAGAGAGAAAGAGAGAGAGAGAGAGAGAGAGAGAGAGAGAGAGAGATTGCACACTGAGTGAAGGGGGCTTCCTGAAGACCCCCACCCGGCTGCCCTGCGCAGCAGTGAGAGTGCTGTCTGGCGTCGGGGTGGGGGGCTAGGGGTGGGGGTGGAGGGCTTGAGGTGGGGGTGGTGGTGGTGGTGGTGGTGGCGGTGCTGGTGGTGGGTGGCTGGGGGTCATCTTGAGGGTAGCATACTTCAGCCCCGAGTCAGGCAGAGGTGAGGGGCTCGGAAATCACGTTACGGCTGCCTCTCCCCGGCGCGGCCCGCCGAGCATAAATTCATTTAATCCCGTTTTTTTCCCCTCCTCCTCCTCCTCCTCCTTCTCTCTCTCTCTCTTTTCTTTTTCTTGTCTTTTTTTTTCTTCCCTTCCTGTAGAATCACTCAGCGCTCCAGGCCTAAAACAGCACTGACTGTACCCCCACAACGTGAGCCCCCAGCCCCTCTCCCCCCTGACCACCCCCACCCCCAGCCCCTCCGTAGCCCACATTGGCCTAGCGCTACCCCTAGCCTAGCCTCCCCCTCAGCCGCAGGGTACAGGGGGGCTTATGAGCTGCTGGATGAGGTGAAAGCCAGTAAATGATAATATCCTCAAATGCAGCCTGATTCCCCACTGGTATAAATACAGAGGGTGTGTGTGTGTGTGTGTGTGTGTGTGTGAGGTGTGTGGGGGGTGTCGGGGCCGGGGCCACTCACAGGTCAGGAGAGAGAGACAGAAAGAGAGAGAGAGACTAGGGTTCCCTTCCTACTCCAGATTTGCTTGTCTTGCATCCTCTCCCTCTCTCTCTCTCTCTCTCTCTCTCTCTCTTGCCTCTTAGCATTGCCTTCTTGCAGCCTTTCTCTTCCTGTTTCTGCGTCTGACTCTTAATGAGTAGAGTTAATGG